>NC_133652.1:13213241-13513241 GCF_009905375.1 Apium graveolens
CAATGTTGGTTTTTAGATTGTAGACCCTATATGATTTTCTAGCAGAATAACCAACAAATATTCCTTCATCAGCCTTTGCATCAAACTTCCCTTTGTGATCAGATTGATTCCTTAAGATGTAACATTTACAACCAAAGACATGCAGAAAGTTTAAAGTTGGTTTTCTTCTCTTGAATAATAGATAGGGAGTCATGCATTTTTCCTGATTGATTAGAGAAATATTCTGAGTGTAACATGCACAGTTAACAGCCTCAGCCCAAAAATAAGTTGGGAGTTTTGACTCTTCAAGCATTGTCCTTGCAGCTTCAATTAGTGATCTGTTCTTCCTTTCCACCACACCATTTTGTTGTGGAGTCCTTGGAGCTGAGAACTCATGCATGATCCCATTTTCTTCACAGAACAACTTCATGGTTGAATTTTTGAACTCAGTTCCATTGTCACTCCTAATATTCCTTACTTTGAAATCAGGATGATTGTTGACTTGCTTGATATGATTGATAATGATTTCACTAGCTTTATCCTTTGATCCAAGAAAATAAACCCATGAAAACTTTGAGAAATCATCTACAATCACTAGGCAATATCTTTTCCTTGAAATTGACAATACATTGACTGGTCCAAAAAGATCCATGTGTAGCAGTTGTAATGGTTCATCAATTGCAGATTCAAGCTTCTTACTGAATGATACTTTCTTTTGCTTTCCTTTCTGACAAGCATCACACAGTCCATCCCTTGTGAATTCTAATAGAGGCATTCCTCTAACTAAGTCCTTTTTGACTAGATCATTCATTGTCTTAAAATTCAAGTGGGACAGCTTCTTGTGCCATAGCCAACTTTCAACTGAACTTGCTTTGCTGAGAAGACAAGTAATAGATTCTGCATCTGTAGAGTTGAAGTCAGCTAAATACACATTCCCTTTTCTAACTCCAGTTAGAACCACTTTATTGTCCTTCTTACTTGTGACAATACAGGCTTCAGAATTGAAGGAAACAGTATTCCCTCTATCACATAATTGACTGATGCTCAATAAGTTGTGTTTGAGACCATCAACTAATGCAACTTCATCAATGATGACATTTTCTTTTAAAATCAAGCCATATCCCATAGTGAATCCTTTGCTGTCATCTCCAAAGGTTATGCTAGGGCGAGCTCTCTCCTTAAACTCTGTGAGCAGGGTGAAATCTCCTGTCATGTGTCTTGAACAACCACTGTCCAAATACCATAGATTCCTTCTTTTTCCCTGCACACAACAAAATCAATCAAGTTGATTTTGGTACCCAAGTTTCCTTGGGTCCAGCCTTGTTAGTCTTTTTCCTAGACTTCATTCCACCTGCATCTTTTGACTTAGGTAACTTTGGGTCAGCCTTGATCTCAGATGTGGTTGGTTGAAGTGTAGGGTTAGTCACAGAATCATTTGGCACATTTGATTGAATTTGATAAGGCATAGATTGTGCAAACATGTTATTCCACATAGGCATATTGTATGGCATTTGAGGCATACTAAATGCAGTAAAATAAGGATTATTAATATATGGCATGTTTGCAAAATGTGCATGGGGATTCTGATGAGACATAACAGGCATAGCATGCAGAGGTGACATAGACATGTTAGGCATGGAGGGATTTGAAGGCATGGGAGCATTTTTAACAGATTTGCAATTATCAGATAGGTGATTAACACTTTTACAATGCACACAGCTTTTTCTAGGAGCATACCTATCAGGTGTGTAATTGTTATGTTTATTAATCCCTACCTTCCCATTTCTTTTAGATTTTCTTTTAGTTTCCTTCTTATCCTCAACCAACTTAAGCCTATTTTTCAGCTGATATAAAGTCATGCGTCCTATATTCACCTTACTGGCATCTTTGGATGTGCTAGCTCCTTCTTTGACAAAGTTCTTGAGAGTTGAACCATCCTTCTTATTGAGATTTTTATTTTTGAAATTACTTGCCTGTTTTAATTGATGAGCCTTCAATGGATGCTCTTTTTATTCCTTCAACGGATAACTTTCATCATCCGTTGATTCCACATCCGTTGATAATCCATCAATTAATTCTAACTTCTTTTTGTTTTTCTTCCAGGCATCCTCACAGAATGATTCAATTCCCTGAACCTTGGTAATCTGAACACTAACATCCCTAGATGTTTTCCAGGCCTTGATTACCTCTTGCTCACTTTCTAACTGTTTAGAAGAATTTCTACTTTCTTAATAGCTTCTTCTAGTTTACTCTCAACAGTCAAGCATCTAAGTTTAATCTTTTCAAGCTCAATTACCTGATCTTCTAACACAACATTCCTATTACTTAAAAACACATTATTCTCTTTGATTCTAGTGTTTTCTTTAGCTAGTAAATTAAAGGAAACTCGCAAATGATATAATTCATTGGACATATCATTTATGGCTTCATTGCATTCATTTTTAGAAAGCTGAGAGAGATCAGTAGTAATTACCTGGTTGCTTGATGAACTAGTTTCATTTTCATCAAAATTAGCCATCAGGGCTAGGTTGACATATTCCATATCATCATCTTCATTGACTCCATCTGCTGCCCAATCATCTTGAGTGAGAAAAGCTCTTTCCTTTTATTTGAGCAAATTAAAATACTTCTTTTTGTAATCAAATTGCTTAAATTTCTTCTTATCAGAGGTTGGCTTCCTACACTCACTTGCAAAGTGTCCACTAATGCCACAGTTATAACATTTGAACTTGGATTTGTCCACCATGTTTTTGTTTGGCTTAGTGAATTTTGTATTTTTCCTGAACTTCATCTTTGCAAACCTCCTGGACAGAAAAGCCAGATGTTCATCAACATCATCAGAGTCATCCTGACTGGAATTGTTTTCATCCTCAGCTACTTGCTCTTTACCCTTGCTTGATTCTGATTTGCTTGTGCCAATTTTGAGACTTGGCATTGTCTTCTCCTCATTCATGGCTCCAACCTTCTCACTGTCAGCTATAAGTGCAACTGATCCTCCTTTTCTCTTTCCCTTTTCCAACAGCTCATCTTGATCCATCTCAATTTCATATGTCTTCAAAATTCCATATAATCTTTCAAGTGTGAAGTCCTTATAATCTTGAGAATTTCTTAGAGAAACAGTCATAGGCTTCCATTCCTTTGGTAGAGACCTTAGAAATTTTAAATTGGAGTCCTTAACTTGGTACATTCTGCCATACAGCTTCAATCCATTCAACAGTTTCTGAAATCTGTTGAAGGTATCATTCAATGATTCTCCTTCTTCAAAATGAAAATATTCATACTGTTGAATGAGAAGCTGCATTTTGTTTTCTCTAACTTGCTCAGTGCCTTCACAGATAAGCTGCACAGTATCCCAAATTTCCTTAGCAGTTTGGTTGTTAATGACATTGTCAAACATATCTTGATCTAGGCCATTAAACAGAATGTTCATGGCTTTCTTGTCCTTGTGAACCTCTTCAATATCTTCAATAGTCCATTCTGCTTTTGGCTTGGGAATAGAGTGTCCAACAGCAATTGTTGCAGTCGCAGCTGTGGCCACCTTGTGAGGGATGTGAGGACCATTTTCAATGCAGTTGATGTAGCTTTCATCTTGAGAGAGAAGATGTAAATGCATCTTCACTTTCCAGTGATGATAGTTATCTTTTTCCAAGATTAGAATCTTTACACCAATATCCTTCTTACTCATGATGTTAGTAGAATAGATCTTTAAACTCTTTGTATGTTAAGAGCTTGCTCTGATACCAATTGTTATTCCCAGTGGACTAACAATGAGATTTACAGAAGGGGGGTTGAATGTAAATCTCAAAACTTTTTCAAGTTTTGAGTAGTTTCTAAGGCTAAGTATTTTAGTAAGCAAATGTGTGTGAATGGTTTGAAGCTAATACAGACAGATATATATTCAAACACAAATGTAGAGAACACAAAGAACTTATAAACTTTTCTGGTGGATTTGTTGTTCCACCAGAGATGTGTTATTTCAGAAAATCTGTGATTCTAAGAATTAAATCACAGCTGCTTCCTAGTACAAACTAGATGATTTTCTCTCTGGATTTTTCTAAACAGCTCTGGAAAATTCACATCTAATTACTAGCTGCTACTTGGTTTATATATCACCAAGTTTACAAGTGAAGACAAAACTGTAAAATACAATTAAAAAGGCTCTTCACATATTTCTTCTTCATTTCTCTATCCAGTGCAATTTAGGCTTAGCTGTTAATCTTTGAATACTTCCTTGTTTGTACCAGAATGGAAATGCTGCATTTTCTTGATTCCTCCTAGAGGCTTCCACATTCCAGTTTGTCTCTGTCAACCCATGTGCCTCTGTCAGCTTATGAATTGTCACTATCAACTGCTAATGAACTAAGCATCCGTTGAGGCTTTCATCCGTTGATGCCTTATCCGTTGAGGCTTTATCCGTTGAAGC
Source organism: Apium graveolens (assembly GCF_009905375.1). NCBI lineage: Eukaryota > Viridiplantae > Streptophyta > Magnoliopsida > Apiales > Apiaceae > Apium > Apium graveolens. Next base: position 13,217,644 of record NC_133652.1, read on the forward strand.
TTTATCCGTTGATGCATTAGCAGTTGAAGTCTTTATCCGTTGAAGCACTTATCCGTTGATGGATATTATCCGTTGAAGCTTTAGAGACATCCGTTGAAGCTTTGTTTCTTATCCATTGAAGGTCTTCAATATCAGTTGATACTTCTTCACTTATACAAAATTACAAGGTATGAAATATTTACAATTAGCCCTCTTATTTGCATATCTACTAGTAGTCAACATGACTGATAATTTCCTACAACATCTAAGAATTACAACTTGAATCCAGAGAATGAAATGTGCTACAATACTAAACTTATTGCTAAGTAAAGCTACTCCTTCAACGGATAGCCGAGATGGTCTTATCCGTTGAGGCTACAAATACTAGATTTCTACTTAAGTATTTTGTTTAACTTATCATCAAACTAATACACATATTCCTAACAAAGATCTTCAAAACTCACTTAATTTTATATTAAAAATCAAGCAGTGTTTTGCTACAAAATTTCTAAGTTCTTGTTTTAGAACTTAGCTTCTTTCTTGAGAGAGAATACTAGATTTTCTATCTTGGTTCTATGTCTTACTGACTAAGGACCAGTGTTAACTTTATAACTCAGTTAACTGCTGGTTTACACAGTGTGTAATAAACATGTTATTAGCTTTTCTAAACTGTCACTTGTCATTTCTATTTATTGAAAAGTAAATCTTCTATTTCTGGCTTATTATATCTTTAGCATCCTGTGTTTACTTTAATCTCCTCTGTCAGTTAATCTTTGTCATTGATCTTGCACATCTCTCAAGCTGCTTTTTGTAGACTTGTCAATCCAACTGTGTGAATTGTTTGTTGATTTGCAACCTTGGATATTGAATTGTTCTGCAATTCTGTACTTAGAGAAATTTCTTCACTTCGAGATCTCCAATTAAGCTGTAGAGAACTCGACATCTCGATAGGCATGTTGGCTTGTCGATATCTCTGAAACTTCATTGTTGACTTGACTTATCGACAACTCTGAGTTCTCTAGTGAATTTTGGTTTATCGATAACTCAGAGTTCTCTAATGAATGTACACTTGTCGATATCTCTGAGTTCTCGAATGGGTATCTGACTTATCGATATCTCCAATAGCATTTCCTGAGTTCTCGATAGACAATTCCTGAGTTCTCGATAGGTCTTTCCGAGTTCTCGAATGACTTCTCTATAACACTAATTCTGCGACTTGTAGAGATCTTGACTTAAAATGTTTTTCACCAAACAGAATTATTCAACTCCAAGCTTCTTCATAATTCTTCTGAGGCATGACCTTCTTGATCTTCTTCCAGATAGATTTCTTAGGCTTCACACTGTTTAGAGAAAAATGCTCCAGTCTGCTCCATTTACATTTTACAGACATTAAGTTTTACAAGTATGAATTACAGATTAAGGTTACAATACAACTAAACTTAGAGTTGTCAGTATGACTTAGTCTTGTTATGATACAGGCATGTCTTGAACAACAATCTCCCCCAATTTGTGAGCAGATTGCTTGTCACAAATTCATGTCTGTTAACAAGACTAACCCCAAGTTAAAAGAATGAAAATAAAATGATACAAAAGCTGATACAACACTTGTACAATGAATATTTGACAGTTTACAATAATTAAGTAAAGACTGGGCTGTCTGATTCTTTCTCAATTATGTTCTTAATTTGCACAAGTATTTCCAATTCTTCTAGGATGGGGGTGTCAGTTAGAGCCTCTATTAGCTTCAGCGAATCTGGCTTAGGATAACTAGCTAACATCCCTATCATGTATCTTGACAAAGAGCCAGCTTTTATATTCAGAAATCTTCCATCCTTTGATATTCTGCTCTTGCCTGTTGCCTTCAACTCTTCTAATCTTCTGATATACTCATCAATGTCATGCTCATACTTTCTCATCTTTTCAGCTAGCAATTCTTTATGCTTATCTCTCATCTCCTCTCTGTTAACCACAAACACTGCCAATACTGTTCTTCATGCCTTAGTGGTTGAATCTTTACCATTCATCAAGCTTATCACCCTTTTCAGTTCAACAATTGAGAGAGAATCATTTAGTCTATCTCCAAGCTTTTCAAAGGACCCATCACTGTAGTAGATTCTGACTTCTCTAATGTTAATAACCCAAATTCTGACAATTCTTTCAGCTAGCTGTTGGAAGTAGTCTTCATCTGAATCAACAACATTTAGAGGTTTAAAATCATCTTGATTATATCTGTTCCAGATGGCCTTTTCACCAAATCCATAATCATTGGGAGATTCAGCTATCATGTGACGCTCTCAATCTCGGGGTTAGGAAATAAGGACTCACACTCCTCTATTCTAATAATAAAATATGCATAAACCCCGATTAGCTACTAACAGGATCAACAGGATAAAGTATGAGACAAGATTACAACTACCAATCACAGAATATAACTTACAAACCCAAAATATTATTAAATGATCAATATCGATTCCGGCTGGAAATTGACAGATAACCCATGGTATCTTTAAACACCACTTTCTAGGCGCGAGCTCACTCATAACCTGTACTACCTGCTCTGGCAACTGGAAGCCCTCAACACGATAGGGACCACCAGGTACGCTCTTACGAGCAGTGCGCCTAAGTCTGGCCATCTTCTTGCTTAACTGCCATGGTTAGATTAAGACAAAACAATGAGTATAAACCCCGGAAGTAACTATATAGCAGTTCTACAATAACAATTCTCAATATACTTTGAACAAACTAAGGCATTCTATTTTAGCTAATCTAGGTGGCAGATTTCCATATATTCATTTTTGATTTCTTTGGGATAAGGAAAGGTATCCGAAGAATAGTTGGGCTTTCAAGAATCAAGGCTCGAAACAGGATAAAAGCCGACATTCAACACAAATCATTATAGGATCAAAATAGATCGTATGGTAGAGGAAAGCAACAGTATTTCAAGATATAGAATCATTCATATGATCAACAATTTCAGGAATCAGGGTTCTGAGCCTTAAGCTCCACAATAACATAATCAGCTCTTTTCAAAATAGTATAAAACATTTTCATTTCCAGAAATCAATTTACTGAATAAAAGTTTCAGTTCCCTTTTTAAATAGTCATTTAGAACCCTTGATTGGATCACTTATCTTTCCATTTCATTATATACGGGTGATCAGCCCGTATCGACCTCCATTCCGGTTTTTAAGGTACCATTCGGCATAATTTCAGCCTTAAATTGGACTAGTCCCACTAGCCTCTTACCATGACTGGACTAGTCCCACTAGCCTCTTACGTCTCAATCCAATCCATTAGGAATTCATTTGGAAAACCTTGAGTTGAAAAACAATAGGTTTTCTAAAATTCATTTTATCATTACCAAGCCTTTGAAATCATTCGGACTCTTTCAAGTCGAAACTCATTCTTAATTCAGATTTTAAAGAAACAAAGTTCAGGGAGTGAATCAAAGATACGCAAGGAACAATTCTCAAGAATTCTGTATCAAGGATAATAAGGCATTAAATTTGAAGGATCAGTAATAACTTAGGGATCATTAGTGCGATCAAGAGAAACAGGGTATCATTAACAGAGTTATCCAAGATAATTAAAGGTTCAATATGACCATGGCATTATAGGAAACTTGAACAGAAAGGCAGATTATCAAAGGGTGAAATCAATAGGATTATCAATAACAGGTTATCAAGAACAAAGGGTACTTCAAATCAATATCAGGGTTTCATAAAGCAAGGGTTTTATACTTTAACAGTTCAATACTCTACATGGTATGAACAACATTTCCTTCATAATCATTTACACAAGTAATCAGAGTTACTTGCCTGAAATTACTTTCCTGAGGGTTGAACTACTGCCACCTAGTATACTTTTCCCTTTCCTAGCCTGAATGCCCTCACGCTCCGAATCTACAATAAAAAACCAAAACCTTAATTAGATTCCCAACTCTCGTTCCCGGAACGATCTCTCTATACGATAACTCGATTATATCTTTAACTCGAGCATACGAATATAGCTTATACAGATAAGCACACAACACATAGCACATAGCACAATTCTTTCTCGTAGTTTTCATATCCTTATATACCTAGCAATCAAAGCGTACTCGCTTGACCTAGGCTATTTCTCAAATCACACTAACACCACTCTTTTACGAGTACTAGACCCATTCACAACCAAACATTTACGTGCATACTATCACTTATATCAATCGACTTAATTCCCTGTTCTTTTATTCCTTAATTCGAATCAAAACAACAATCCAATCAAGCAAAATCAAAGATTTTCACATATAACACTCAATCATTCTTTCAATTACCAAAATCAAGTTTTGACCTTTATTTCTTATGGCCTATTCGGCTTTATTGCAAATACCTACCATAGAACCAATCAAATATTCACTTTAATTCATATAAACAAGTATCTCGTTTAACAACCTTTAAAGAACCACTCTTCTTTCTTGTGTTCATAAAATTTCGAACCATAATACTACATACATGCTCACATGCAATTCAATTTCAACTTAGCACGATATCAAACACTTTATCTTTACCACGTAAGCCAACTCAGTTCCTTAACACAATTGATTTTTTTCTCTAAATTACAACATACATCCATTCATTCATCAAATTAATCTATTTTAATTCAATTTCATTCGGCAATAACTCAAATTCACATCTCAAGGACAAACCATTGACATGCACATCTTGATCCTTTGTAAAACTAACATGCAATCACTTTTAGGCTATTCATACTTAGCGTTTACCAAGATCATCTCACAAAAATCAATTCCCTTTCTTATTAACATAAAAATTCGAACCTAACTTAGCATGCATCAATAATTTCATTCCTTTTTCAAGCTAATAACAATCCATTATTACTTTAATCAAGTTTACTTAAATCAAACAACTTTAAAGATTAAGTTCATTCGGCCTTTTTCAAAAACAAGACATGCAACTTAATATTCTTACTCCTTGAATCACAAATCATCCTATTTCTTAACATCAAATCATTAAATCATGCAATCAACCACAATCAACTTGATTTCTTTAAAATTATAATGGCCATTCGGCCTTTTTTAACAAAATGCCATGCAACTAGCAAAAACCAACATGCAAGTTCAAAAATCAAGAATTGAGTTTAATCTAAACCAAAAGTACTTGATCAATAATAATTTGAACACTCATTCTTTAAAACCGAAACTTTATAACAAATTCTCGAACCACAACTCAACATGCAATCATATTTAACATACACACCTTCAAATCACAATCAAATCCTAATTCAAATCGATACTATAAACATTCATCAAATCATTTGAGTTTAACAATATTTTTAAACCAAGATCAACATTCAGATTCTCTAAAAAAAACAACAAACATGCAACACTCGAAACCAAGTTTTTGAATTATTATAGCTCAGTCAAAGCATCATAGCTCACCACCGGTTCACCGGAGTTCATCACTGGTGGCGGTGACATCTCGGTGGTGCCCCCATTTGGGGGTTTCCAACCATCAACCACCAATTACTCAAGTAATCACACATGCAACACAATCCTCATTCAAAACACAAGACCCCTTTTTATTTTCATGAAAGCCGAACTCAAAAATCACCAAACTCAACTTTGATCTTTCCCAAAAACTTTAAAATGGCAACATGCATGAATGAATACAAGTGGATATCTCTATTTCTCACACAATTAGGGTTCTATACCCGAAAATGAGTGATGAACAAGTGAAAGAGAGTGAAGAAAGAGAAAGTACCGAGAGGGAGAGAAAAACCCGAGAGAGAGAGAAAAGAAATGAGAGAAAGAGAGAATGAAGAGGAGGGCTCGGGAAGAAAAGAAAAGAGAAGGAGGTGGGGTGATTTTATATTACCAAGGGAGGGTAATATGGTAATTTGGTTATTGCTTAATTTGACTCTCTTTTTATCCTTAAAAGAAATTAGAATTAATCTGCAAAGGCTTCTCTCGGAATGATGAAATTGCTTTGAATAAAAATCTTTAACACGCAGATCTCGAAATTAGCTTTCCAACCATTACTCATAATGAATTTTTGAGCGAACGGTTGATTTTATATGAATTTTGCAAACTCGCTTTAATAAATACATTTTTCACATAAAATTAATTTAAAAATGCAAAGATCCACAATTAAATTCACTTATCATTTTTAAAAAGTCTTTAAGACCTCTACGAAGATAACAGAACAAATCTCATGTTTTTATCCATCTCAGATGATTTTATAAAAATGCACGAAGGTTAAATAAACCCTTATTTAAATCAAGTAATTCCTTTTAATCCAAAAAAAATGTCACAGAGCACACAGTCATGCACACAGGCAAGCAATCACACATATACGATCATATAACGACTCAGGTCTGATTATAAAATATATCACTCTTAAATCTTTATCCTCTTTTACGCGTACCGGGTCACGTTCAGCCTGACGGCCCGACGCTCAGCGTTTCGAATACGCTTCTCATTACCTTTGCCAATTAACACGTCTCTTAAGACGAAATACTTTATTCATTCACTTCACATATAATTCACATTTTATATTATTTAATTTCCATATTAGGACGGGTTCCGTTCTATCTGACGGCCCGACACCACAGCTCGACTTCTAAGCTGACTCTTTAAATTGGAACGTTTTTTATCCACGCTCCTCAGATATGACAAATAATTACCACTTAATCACGTAATTATAATCTCATCACATAACACGCACTTTACTTTCTTAATTACGACGCAAAATTCTCGGTCGTTACATATCAGTTGTTCTCTTCTTTGTCTTCTTAATCTCCTTTTGACCTTGGCTTTTTTTGGACCTATTCCAACTGTTTTGAAGTGTGTTTTAAGGGGTGGCTAAAATGAAGGTAAGGTTTTGAGTCTTTTCAGAGAAGTATGGATGTGAGTGATTAGAGTTTTGAGAAGAGAGTTTGCACTGAGCTTGTAGAAGTATTTGGGTTTAAAGATTTGAGGTTGAGCAGTTTCTGTTGAGATTGATTGTGAAGTTTTAGCAGTTGGTATTTGGATATTTAGGGTTTTGAGAGATTGTGAGGTATCATTCTTTTGTCTTTGTCTCCTTCCATCCCTCATTTGAGTCTCAGATCTACTTTTCTTCTCCTTCTCTTTCTCACTATCACTTTTTCCACCAATTGCCTTACTAGATTGACTTGAGTTTGAGCGAGAAGGATTTTGACCATTTTTCTTCTACTCATCATCACCCAAGTCATCTGTGTTGGTTTTAGTTTTAGGTAAATTGGCTTCAGAGTTATCAATGTACCTCCTCAGAATCTTGATCATAGCTTCATTTTCACTAGTCTTTAATTTCTTACTTTTCATCCCAGTCTCAAGCATCATTATCAGTCTTCTGTTGGCCATGACACAGTTTTTAGGTACTAAGAAATGTTTCAGTTGCTTGGTTGTAGAGCAGATATAGTGCACCCCTTTGCTTGGATGTAGGTAGGCTTCTGGGAATACAGCTTCTTGAGCCTTCTTCAACTCTGCTAGTAGCATTTTCTCTTCATTATTGATCATTCTGACCTTGTTAATCAAAATGTCTATCTCAGATGCTCTTCTAGAAACTAGATAATTGAAGTTGACTTGCATACATCTATCTACACCAGAATCATTAAGATTGATCACTATTCTTTTCTCCAAAAACTGGTCCTTGACCGAGATCTGCAGCACCCTGATATAATTGATAGTCTTTTCCAAGGTCTTTCTGTAAGTGAAGAAGTTGTTGTTGAGAGAGTTCCTTAGTCCAGTGAGCAAATTGTCAAACTCTTGTGTCATTCCTGGACCTTGAGCAACCATAAGGAGCATCTCTTGTTCTAGACCTTGTTCTTGACTTTTAAATGTTGATTGGGCTAGCCTTGCATCTATCCCCCCTTAGTCTTGGTGACAGGCATGAGTAGGGGACTAGGAATCTCAGGTCTTACAGCTTTAGGCAATGCTGGCAGTGGTATGTTGAGTTTTCCCATAATGGCTCCCAAAGCAACTGTATTCTGTATTTGTAAATGCTTATGGGACTCCACTAGGGCCTGAATATCATGATGTTGACTCTCAACCAATGTGGTTAAAGCTCTGACTTGTGAAGATAAATCTGAGTTGGAATATTGAAGTGAGGAAATTTGATCTTGAAGTTGTTGTATCTGAGGAGTAGAGGTTTTGGATGAGAAGGACCCAAAGTGTTCATCAACAGCTTTTCTGACACCCTCCATGATAAGAAATGAAGGCTCATACCTAGCAGAATGAATTTGATCTAGCTTGACCCTGATATCATTTGAATTTGTGATATGAGCTTGCACTTGATCAAATAGGGCCTTGAAAGAGCTCCTCATTGTTTACACTTCCTTCTCTATGGAGGCCAGATCCATCCTTGACATTTGCTCAGTGAAAGACTGGAATTGATTTTTGATGTCCTTTTGAGAAGGCACAATGTCATCCATCTTTTCCTTGATAAACCTCCTGACTTTATCTTCATGTCTAGTCAATTTTACTTCAAGGGCCTTTCCAAAGAGATGGAAAGCCTTGAGTTGAGCTTTATGCACATCCATAATGGCATCATAGACTTCAGGAGGAGTGAGAGTTTTAGCATTGCTGCCCAAGATGGTTATGTATTCTCTCCTGAATCTAGCCAAAACTTCATCCATTTATGCCACATGGTCACCAAACAACCAGGCATCTACATTTCCATCCTCTTCAGCCTCATCTACTATCTTCTCTTTCTGTTGTTCAACATTGAGAAAAGCACTCTTGACATCCATTTGATACACCTTGAAATTTGAGTGTGCAGCAAATGCCAGAAAAATTCTTATTGCTTCTAGTCTTGCAACAGGAGCAAAAGTTTCATCATAGTCAATTCCTTCTTTTTGTGACTAGCCTTTAGCAACCAGCCTTGCTTTGTTTCTAGTAACAATTCCATTTTCATCCATTTTGTTCCTGTACACCCACTGTAATAACCTCAAATTTTGAAATTTTTGAAACCCTTATGAATAGTGATTTTGCTGAATAAGAAAATTTTCATGTCACACTATGTAGGGGTTCTTCTATTGTTATTCTGAGATCTTATTAGTACTTTATATGGGATATAAGTGTATGTAAAGATCGTCAGAATCCAAATTTGAACACTTTGATTTTTCCCGAAAATCCACCAGATATCGAAAGAATTGAATATAAGGTAACAGGATAAAAATGATTTAAATTCAAGGATTGTAAGAGAGGATCATAAAAGGAATATAATGTATTGAGAAAGATTAAGAGAACCCAAGTAATAAGATCCCGGATATGATCCCTCAAACGATAAACGAAAACAAAAGTTAAACGAACCGTATAACAGATCAGCGGTCATTAGGCAAGCAATTAAGAGTTAATCAAGGAGGTTAGGGATGATGATGTCATCAAACCAACAAGAAGAGGACAAGTGTGGAGGGTGACATCACATGATGACCAAAGCATGACATAAGGGAAAGAAGTGTGGTTGATTTATAACCACACAATTTTTTTTTCATGGTTAAAAATGATTAAAACAAAACAAAAGTCAACCAACCAAGGCAAATCAAAACAAATCACAAAAAAAACATAAAAAGCTCTTCCCTTTTCTTCATCAAGCTCTCGGCCAAAATAAACACAGCAACTTCAAACTGCCATATCTCCTTAAATACTTACTCAAATGTTGTGTTCTATAGCTCGTTGGAAAGGTATTGCGATGGCCTACAACTCTTGTTCACAAGTCTCGTCCAAATAAGAATAGTAAGACCCTCATTTTTACAGTTATTTCAATTGAACTTTTAGAAACTTTAAAGTCTAACTTTGTGTTCTTGATTTCTTTGGAAAGATCAAGCTTGTAGGAGGCTTCATAAGGCTTCCTAGTAACTTTCCACCCTCCAAGAAAGGTATAAATCTTCACACCCTTTAGTAATAAGTTTGAATGTTGAAGTTTGGAGATGGTTTGGATGGATGAGTAGTAATTTGAATGATAAGCATGATTCGAGCTTAATTGTTAAGTAGTTTAGTTGAATTTGGAGATGTTATAATATATGATTGGATTGAGATCCTTGAGCTTATTATGACTGAAATCAGTACCATTGATGTGTATCTTGAGTTGTTGTTGATTGGTAGTTGGATTGATATGATTTGGAATGGTAAAAATTTGAGAAATCGCGTAAACATAGCCGTCGTAATGTCCGATATACTTTAGACTGTTTTTGCTCTTAACATCAGGACCCGAGAACTCCCTGTTAGGTTTTGACCATTTCCATGATTAGATATTTCATGTTACGAGCTACGTTTTGATATGTAGTTCGTTTGATTCCGATGTACGGTTTAGGAGAAATGACCGTTTTAAGTAACGGTGTTTCGCGAACGAACCATCACCCCTCGCCTTACTTTGAAACCTTGGTTAAGGACTTTAAATGACTAATTGGGATATGAAACAATTATGTTAAGTGGATTAGGAAGTTGGTAAGGTATTCGCGAAAGAATCACCTTAAAAATCTTAATGGTTAATTTATTAAAAATGGTGGAACCGAGGGTACTCGAGCGACTTAAGTAAATCGTTAAGCGCGAAAGCGAACGTTAGGACTCTAAATGGTTAAAGTCTAGTTTCTTAAGCGACCGGGGTTTAATTCCGACTTATGTTGTTATTCATAGATTATCGGACCCACTCTAAGCTTAAGTCTATCCTGGAGCACTCAAGCAAGTTTTCTACCCGGTATACTGTTGTTGTGATGTATATGTGTATATGCATTATCTTGTGATAAATGCATGATTGTTATTAGCAAATTCTTACGATATATTGGAGCATGTGATATGGTATATATGCATGCTTGTTTCGTATTCTTGATACATATATCTGTTGATTCAGTTGATAATACCTATGCTAGAGATAAGCGATAATTTGCATATACCCTTAGTATAGGGGACCCAAAGGTAAACTTTTTCAAACACCGGGAGTCGAGGCTCCCGAGTATAATATATATATATATATATTTATATATATATATATATGAATAGTTTTTAAAACTATGAATCAAATAAGGTTTATTCGATAACTTTATTTTATTAATGAATATTATTTTGAATATTCATTCGAGGGCTTATGATCCCGTTTATTTTATTATTGAATATTATTTTGAATATTCATTCGAGGACATATGACTCCGCTTAATTTATTAATGAATATTATTTTGAATATTCATTCGAGGACTTATGACTCTGTTTATTCTATTTAATGATTATTAATTGGATATTCATTTGAGGATGTATGACTCCGTTTATTTTATTTAATGAATATTATTTATAATATTCATTCGAGGTATTATGACTCCGCTTATTATTTAATAATATTCTTTATTTTATTAAAGAATAATGTTTCGATAATCAAACTTATTTTCGATTATTCAAATAAAGATTATACTTTCGTATAAGTATATCTTTGGTTATTTAATATCCATTTCAAGTATGAGTTTTAAAACTTCTACTTCAATTATTTTTATAAAGATTATTCTTTATGGAAATATTATTTAAATAATAATATTCAGATATTTTCTAAATATATTGGGACTGATTTATTTTAATAAATCAGCAGTACTCCAAACATTCTTAAAAATGTTTTCGAGTCTTCAAAATGATTTTTAAAGTTAGAGTGGACCCCAAAACTCATTTTTATATTTAAGATCTTCCTTTCAAAGTGGATTTAAATACTCGCTCAAAACCTGGGGGATCCGGCTCTGTGGTGTATTTTACATTCGCAACGTGGTTGCTGTTTTGAGGAAACAATTTGATTACTTGCCCAACGTCCGGGAAGTAAGTCCATCTAATTGAGTCGGCATAAGCGACAGGCCGGGGTACGGTCTATCAAAGTATAAGTGGCTGGGTGGCAGTCCATGAACGCGTAAGAGGCCGGGTGGCGGTCCAGCACAAGGTCCTTATGTGGCCAGGGTGATGACCGGTGGGGGATTCATCCATCTACTAGTAGAAAAGGTTACTTATTGGTATCTTTGCCTAATCAACAAGATATCAGGTTTATGCCAAAATTCTTTTCTTTCCAAAATTCATTGAATATTGCAACTCTGTTTATAATTTTCATAACAGAGGTTTTCAAGGAGTGTATGAAATGTATATATATATATATAGGTGTATATATATATCGGGACTTAATGAAGTATCTCGTAACTTTATTATTTATAATGATATTTCAAGGATTGAATCTATTCAAGTCTTATCTTGTAGTCTCATCTGGGTGATGAACTTTTGAAACTGATTATAACTTGAACGGTGGTAGTTCAAGTAGTATTCGAATATAAGTATATTGGAGTATCTTGTAACTTCATCTTTTAAACTTATATCTAGTAAATGATTATCTTGTGCATGTCAAAGATTTTCGGAAAAATGTTGAGACAAGGTTAGATATATGAGATCACCTTGCAACGATATTTTATACAGTTATAAATGGGAACTCTGTGTATATTATACATGTCAGAGGATTTCAAAGATTGTGAAAAGTATATATGTACATATATGCTGAATATTTTGCGACTTGGTCGCGGTAAGATATCAAACTTGGTTCATTTCTTCTTGACCAAGACTTTCATGAGTACTGTGAGAATGCTCATATATTGTAAATCACTATACATATTATTTTGGTGGGCTTGTTGCTCACCCTTGCTTTCTTCTTTCATCACACAACAACAGATAGAAAAGATGAACAGGACCAAGCTCCCAATTCGCGAGCGGATAGGAAACATTCCGCAGTTTCCTATAGGCGTTGATGTCGCTGTAGCTGAGGTAGGAACTACCAATAGGCTAGGCTTTCAACTTTTGATGTACCAGACTTATGTATCTTTATCAATTGTAATAATAGAAAAGAAATGTAAATCTATTCAGAAACCCTTTTAAGGTGTAATGACATATAATTTTGGAATAAAATGACTCGTGTTATTTTTGGATATTCATCTCTGAGACTATAACTTGTGGTGTGTGTGTTTATTGTGGGGTCACAGTACAGAGTAGTTGATTGTTTATTAGGATTGGGTGTTATTAAGGGAAATGGAACTCGTGACAACCCGGATCCCCGACCCCGGATTTGGGGGTGTTACACCCACTTAGTTCCAATTATGCTTCTGTTCTTTGGTGCAGGGACTAATTTCCAAACTTTGTTTCTCTCAAACTGATACAGCTCCTCCTGCATGGCACATATCCAGTCAGGATCCAATAGGGCTTCTTCAGTTTTCTTGGGCTCTACTTGAGATAGATTACATGCATGTAGGCATTCATTAGCAGTTGCACTTCTAGTTCTCACACCAGCTGAGGGATCACCAATAATAGCTTCTACTGTATGACTCTTATCCCACTTTCCGGTGTGTGTCTGTTGACTAGTGCCTTCATCATTTTCTTCAGTATTATCATGACTATCATTTCCATTTTTTCCTTCTCCCCCTGAGTTTGTGCCATCAAATTCAGGTGTCTGAAGAGAGCTTTCATTTCCATGATTTTGTTCAGAGGTTTCTTCATTTGTCACTTGTTGTGTCACAACTTCATCTTCCTCATCAGAATCACTATCAATGATTAGATTTTCAAATGCAAGGGCTTCAGCATCATTTACATCAAGGCATTTTAAACCTGGACACTTGTGATCATCAAAAGTTACATCTGTGCTTTCCATAATTTTCTTTTGATCAATCACATAAACTTTGTAGGTTGTTCTTTCCAGTGAATATCCCAGAAAAATTGCTTCAGAAGCTTTAGAGTCAAATTTTCCCACATATTCAGAGTTGTCTTTTAGAATATAACACTTGCTTCCAAACACATGTAGATGTTTCACTGTAGGCTTTCTGTTAGACATGATTGAGTAAGGTGATTTGCCATGAGCTTTGTTGATGAGATATCTGTTTTGAGTGTAGCATGCAGTATTAACAGCCTCTTCCCAAGAACTAGTTGGCAACTGAGCATATTGTAGCAAAGTTCTAGCAGCTTCAATTAATGTTCTATTTTTCCTCTCAACTACTCCATTCTGTTGAGGTGTTCTAGCTGCTGAAAATTCTTGAACAATGCCTTTGCTTTTGCAGAATTCACTTAATGTTGAGTTTCTGAATTCTGTTCCATTATCACTCCTCAATCTTTTCACACTAACTTTTCCTTCAGCTTGCTTCTCAATTTTCTTGATGTGCTCAATTATAATGTTTGGAGTTTCATCTTTAGAGTACATGAACTCAACCCAAGTGTATCTTGAAAAATCATCAACCATGACAAGGGAATATTTGTTCCTTGAAATGGACAAGACATTTACTGGCCCAAACAAGTCCATGTGAATAAGTTGTAGAGGTGCACTTATAGAATTCACAGATTTTGACTTGTGACTTATTCTTTTCAGTTTTCCTTTCTGACAAGCTTCACAAACTTCCAGTTGAGCAAATTCCAGATTGGGCATATCTCTCACAAGCTCCTTCTTGACTAGGGTGTTGATTGCTTTGAAATTCAAGTGAGATAGCTTTTTATGCCACAGTTTGCTTTGCTCTTTTGATGCCTTGGTGTAGAAACAACACACTCATTCCTTATTTGTTGAGTCTAAGTCTGCAACAAACAAGCTTCCCTTTCTTACTCCCTTAAGAGCAATTTCACCAGTCTTTTTGCTAATAAAAGCACAATCTTCATTGTTGAAAACAACTTGAAAACCTCTGTCTGCAAATTGACTAACACTTAAAAGATTTACTTCTAATCCAGCGACTAGTGCTACATCTTCAATGACAACATTTCCAGAAACAATCTTGCCATATCCCATTGTGAATCCTTTGTTGTTGTCTCCAAAGGTCACCAAAGGGCCAGCCATCTCCTCAAATTGTGATAGCAGGGCCTTATCACCTGTCATATGCCTGGAACATCCACTATCAATGATCCATATGAACTTCTTTCCTTTGCCCTGCATACAATGAGGATTAATTGTTTTTAGCTACCCAAGCTGTGTTGGGCATTTTCTTCTTGTTAACTGATTTTGCAGAAGTAGAATGAGAATTTTGAGATAAAATGGAATTCATAGACTGTTGAGCATTTTCCCTTTCAGATACAGAACCAATTTTTGATTCTATGAGATCAATTCTTAATTTGTGGCAACTCTTCATCACTTTCATGTTGCAGGGAATGCAGTCAAACTTGTCACAGAATGAATAGGGATCATTAGTCTTGGCTTCTTTGTACTTGCAGACTCCTTCAGGTGGATTGCTAACAGTCTTTTTACAAAGATGGGTTAGGTGATTCATTGATCCACAATTCTCACACCTCTTTCTAGGAGCATCTGTAACATAAGCAAAATTATTTCTTTTGTTTATCCCAATCTTTCCATTTCTTTTTGACCTGTTCAGCTTTAATCTCCTTCACAGGCTCCTTAGTTTCTTGATTGGCTTTTGGTGTTTCAACAGAGATGGAAGACTGAGTTGTCTCATCATTTTTCTTTTCCTTGTCCTCATCAGCTATCTCCTGTTTGATGATCAACTCTTCTTCACTAAAGTTCACTTCACATACCTTGAACAAAGGTGATTCAATTTCTTCAAAATAATTTGAACATCTTCAGTTTCAGTTGATTTTCCTTTGTTACTGACAGACTTTTTATTGTTGTTCAAACCCTCATAGTCAAGACCAATGGCAATGTTTGCACAAGGCTTGTTCTTTTCATGATATTGGACAATCAACTCAGAAGCATTTTTGAAGGATTTTAGCTTCACTTCATTCTTCTCTAGCCTTTCTCTCAGCACTGCTTCAATTTCACTTGCACACTTTAATTTATTCTTTAAGTATGCAATTTCTTGTTTAGCAGCATCAAGCTCAACCAACAACAATTCAACCTCTTATTTTTCACTCTCAAGTTTTTCATTGATCTTCTTCTATCTGCTAACTTCCTCATTTGCAACAACCATGCTTGTATGAATGTGGAACATGGAGAGTAAGCAAGAACTTCAAATTCACTTCTTCGACATCATAAAATTGCAGAGATGTGATTCTACTCAGATCCCTTCCTTCTCTAATTGCAGAGATTTTCTGTTCCAAGTGATCAGGGAGAGTAAGCAAGAACTTCAAATTCACTTCTTCGACATCATAAAATTTATCATGAAGCTGCAAGTCATTTATCAGCTTATTAAACCTTTTAAACACATCAGTAATACCCTCATTTGGTTTATCCATAAAACCCTCATACTGAGAATATCCTTCTTTGATTTGACCTAACCTCCTCAGTTCCTTCATAAAGTATTTCAATCTTTTCCCAGATCTGTTTAGCAGTGTCACAGTTGACAATGTTATTATACATTACATTGTCAAGTGACTCAATTAGTATCAGTTGCCAAGCACTGTCTAGGGAAACATTCTCTCTTTCAGGTTCAGTATACTCAGAAGGATCATTGGGAGCATAATGAGCTGGAATAACCATATCTCCATCTGTGGTTTCCTCAACTCTAACTACAGGAGTGAATGGCCCATTCTTGAGGATACCAATGTAAAGATGATTGGCCATTCTTATAAACAACAACATTTTCTTTTTCCATAAAGTGTAATTGGCCTTATCAAAGGGAGGAATCTTGATACTACTGATTTTCTGTGTATTCATTTTTCCAAGATCTAATCTGTTTACTTTCAGATTTTGCACTGATACCACTCGTTAGGTATGAATACAATACAGAGGGGGGGGGGGTGAATGTGTTTTGGTTTAAATGTTTACTTTTTGGTTTTGCTCTGAGTTTAGCAGTTGATTGTTATCAATGATTTTATGGAGTAGATGTTAAACATAAATAACAATGTAAATAAGTAGAACAAAGATCTTCAAAACTCACTTAATTTTATATTAAAAATCAAGCAGTGTTTTGCTACAAAATCTCTAAGTTCTTGTTTTAGAACTTAGCTTCTTTCTTGAGAGAGAATACTAGATTTTCTATCTTGGTTCTATGTCTTACTGACTAAGGACCAGTGTTAACTTTATAACTCAGTTAACTGCTAGTTTACACAGTGTGTAATAAACATGTTATTAGCTTTTCTAAACTGTCACTTATCATTTCTATTTATAGAAAAGCAAATCTTCCATTTATGGCTTACAATATCTTTAGCATCCCGTGTTTACTTTAATCTCCTCTGTCAGTTAATCTTTGTCATTGATCTTGCACATCTCTCAGGCTGCTTTTTGTAGACTTGTCAATCCAGCTGTGTGAATTGTTTGTTGATTTACAACCTTGGATATTGAACTGTTCTGCAATTCTGTACTTAGAGAAATTTCTTCACTTCGAGATCTCCAATTAAGCTGTAGAGAACTCGACATCTCGATAGGCATGTTGGCTTATCGATATCTCTGAAACTTCATTGTTGACTTGACTTATCAACAACTCTGAGTTATCTAGTGAATTTTGATTTATCGATAACTCAGAGTTCTCTAATGGACTTTGGCTTATCGATAACTCAGAGTTCTCTAATGAATGTACACTTGTCGATATCTCTGAGTTCTCGAATGGGTATCTGACTTATCGATATCTCCAATAGCATTTCCTGAGTTCTCGATAGACAATTCCTGAGTTCTCTAGTGAATTTTGGTTTATCGATAAGTCAGAGTTCTCCAATGGACTTTGGCTTATTGATAACTCAGAGTTCTCTAATGAATGTACACTTGTCGATATCTCTGAGTTCTCGAATGGGTATCTGACTTATCGATATCTTCAATAGCATTTCCTGAGTTCTCGATAGACAATTCCTGAGTTCTCGATAGGTCTTTCTGAGTTCTCGAATGACTTCTCTATAACACTAATTATGTGACTTGTAGAGATCTTGACTTAGAATGTTTTTCACCAAATAGAATTATTCAACTCCAAGCTTCTTCATAATTCTTCTGAGGCATGACCTTCTTGATGTTCTTCCAGATAGAATTCTTAGGCTTGACACTGTTTAGAGAAAAATGCTCCAGTCTGCTCCATTTACATTTTACAGACATTAAGTGTTACAAGTATGAATTACAGATTAAGGTTACAATACAACTAAACTTAGGGTTGTCAGTATGACTTAGTCTTGTTATGATACAAACATGTCTTGCACAACACTTTATAAACTGAATAATAATCAAGTACGTTAAAAAAGAGTAATAGGTTCAACAAACAAGAAAACTAGCATCCAAGATTACAACTCAATTAAAGAATCACAAGTATAAACAAGCTTGTCTTCTCCTTTGTTGTATTTATGCTCCTAGGTCTTCTTGCCGTCTTCTCCTTAATCTCTGTTATTAAAAAATGTCTTATTTATGCTTTATATATGATATAGAATCATCTCGGGCCTTCAACAATCAGAATCATACAAGAATCAGGATTCTCAGAATTCGGCCTGGCACGGCCGCGCGCTATCCCAGCGCGGGCGCGCTGCAACTCTGATAATCGGCGCGACCGCGCGCTAACACAGCGCGGGCGCGCTGACCTCTTGAAAAAACTTCTGACTTTTATTTTATTTGCTGATTTCTCTTGGTGATCAACGAGCGAACATCCGAGGCACCTTCCCAACACCAATTTAGCACCAAAACAATGCTAAATCTCATCTTGCTGTTATCTATGCCTGAAATGTAAAACACAACAAAAACGCATCCAAAACACAAACAACTTGAGTACAAAACACCAATTCAAGCCTTTATAGGACGTTATAAGTGGACATAAATACCACTTAACATACCCCCCAAACTTGAACAGATGTTTGTCCTCAAGCATAAACAGACTCAAAGAACAAGAAATAAAAATGCATGAATGCAAGCTATATGAATGCAACGATTCCCTCAGATTAACTAAACCAACCAATGGGCAACATCTCAACAAATGTAATTATTCGCACAAAGATCAATCAAATCCCATAATTCAACTTACAAGAAAGAAATATGCGTGTGTGCAAATGCTTAACAGATATACTATCACCATTAGATCAATAATCATGACTCACTACTCATCAAGGGAATCACAAGGTTATAAATAGAATAAACATTAAACTGAAAATGACTGACAACACCTGGCTTACTTTCCTCTACTCTTACTCCCGCGCTCGGGAAAAAAGTCCCCCGTCAGGCAGCTATCTATTACTCACGGAACCCCAGCGTATTTCGGATGCTTGAAGGCCTCGCTGACCCGAAGTGGAATAAAGTGTTGCTTCGGGAAACATGGGTATTGAAAATCTTAAAAACCCGTAGGTTCCCAATTTTTTATACACAGATTCATGCTTTTATTGATAACACATAAATAAACACAAATATGCTTATTTTGATCGTGCAATGAGTGAGGTCCACAAAAGACTTATGCAATAATACACATGTAGCTAGTATTAGGTTAGTGGATCTCAGACTATAAAAGCCTTAGGTCACTAGGCACAAAGTCCCTTAAGAACTTAATAACTCGAGTATTAAAGAGCCCACTCGTGATCAATTATGCATAACACATATTTTTTTCTTTTTTTATTTTTTCCATTTTTTTCTCTCTTTTTTTCAACAATTTCTGAACGAGTGCGTTTCGTTCCATCTTGTTCAACCCTAGACTACTCATATAAATATGAGCCGACTACTAGCCATTTGACACCTAGCCACAACAACTAGCAATGAAATCTAATGTTTTTCTCGAATTTTTAAATATCCATTTTATTACGCCACTAAGAGAATATTATACATTCTAGATATAAATAAGTGATTAACCCTCGAAAAACAAACAAAACATGATCATGATCTAGCATTCAAGCAACCTATAAGACTTTAGTGGAATTTTTTTTGTTTCTAGCATGCAAATCAAATCAAAAGAACTTAACATCCCTCTATACGACATCACTACACTAGCATCAATATCACAACTCAATCGGTAAAGTAAACTTAAAGGATCATGTCATACTGCACATGCAATCTATATGCAACATACTAGCATGCAAAATAAATAAGCAAAAATAAAAAAGAACCACATGACAAATATGCAACTATATGAACTAAACTATCATGTGTATGCAACTATATGGACACACACATAACATATATTCCTTAATTACCACCCCAAACTTAAAATATTCATTGTCCTCGGTGAAGGTAATAGTAAGGAATCAGGCATACCTACTCGGAATCAGGATCATCACCCTCAGCGGGTGGAGTGTCAGGAGGCGGGTACACAGCATCATCACCGAAAACTGGCCACTGGATGTCAACTCCTATGGCTCTGAAAGCAGTCCCCAATGCCTGGGTGAGATCATGTGCAAACCTACTATGGATGTCATGCATCACATCCATCCACCTCATCAAGCGCCTATACTGCGCTGAACCCAAACCAGCACTGCCCTCAACATCCTGCTGCTGCTACTGTTGTGAAGAACCGGCCTCCCCCATCTGATGTCTCCATGCTGCTCTACTAGCCTGAGCAGAACCACCAGCATATGTCTAATCAGCTGGTCGTCCCCCCGATAAGTGATCATAAGAGTAGCAGAGACCCTTCTTATCAGCCTTTCCCCCGTACCACTCCTATATCACTGCTATCGTTGAACTGTCAATCGGGATACTAGGTAACTGCAATTGCTCGTGTGCCGGCAAATGAACTCCAACTGCCACACACAACTTCGTCACAATCGACGCGTACAGAATAGAACCCGTAGTGCTTCCTCGCAGAAATCTCAAAATCTCCTGAAAAATAATGGAGCCAAGATCTACATAGTCGCCATGCAATATCCCCCACAATAACTTTGCGCGGCCCACCGTAACATCATGCATATGTGATGAAGGCATAATGTTAGCACAAGAAAATGAGTTTTATACACGGGAATACCTGTTCATGCACGATGCAGGGAAAGTAGCATACTCATTCGACCCATTCTTGAACTTTCAGTGAGTGTCAGGAACACACAATGTAGCAACAATCAACTCCAAGTCAAAATCCTAACCTGTCTTCGACACCCAATCATCCTGTCCCTCCTGTCTCTCGGGCTGGCTAATCACCCTCCGAATAGTCTCTACAGTATAGTCTACCGTCAATCCCTCAACAACTGAGTGCCCATTCTTATCCGTCTTTGCATTCACGTAAAACTCGTGAACTACACTCATGGGCACAGTAGTGGGTGCCTCACAAAAAACAACCCAACCCATCTCCATAATCATCTCAAGCAACTTACCATCTCTTCCCGATGGCAGAAAACCTCGCTCATAAGCTATTGGCTTCGGTAGCAGCCTCGTATACTCCGCTTCAGCCTCCGGAGTATTAAACCTCGGCCTCACACCTCCAACATTTGAAGAATCGATGGTGATGCTGCTAACTTGAGTTCTTTGTCTCTTGGGTGCCATTGAATTCGAATAAGCTTGAAAGAAAAGATGTGTGTAAAGAGATTTATGTGTTGAGAATTATGAATGTGGTGGAGATGGGTGTATGGATGTGTGTGTATATATATAGAGATTAGGGTTTAGAATTCGAAGTGGTTTGTTATTGTGAGTTAGTGGGGGTAATGGGTAGCTTTAGAAATTGATTTGGAGTAGAATTAGGGTAGTAGAAGAACAAAATCCGGGTGATATTGTGTTTGCGTGTATTTTTTCTGCTGTTTTAATTTTTTTTTGGGCACAGGGACCTAGCGCGGCCGCCCCGCCTGGCAGCGCGGGCGTGCCGTGCTCTTGTTAAACTAGCGCGGCTTCCCCGCATACCAGCGTCGGTGCGCGCACTCTATGGACTTTCAGCTCGGCCGCCCCGCATACCAACGCGGGCGCGCCGTGCTTCTGCCAAAACTATCCTGTTTTTTTTTGTTTTTCTGATTTTTTTGTATTTTTTTCTTCCTTTTTCTTTCTTCTAGCTCCTACTAATGTACAACAAGCTTGGGTTGCCTCCCAAGAAGCGCTTTGTTTACATTGCTAGCTTGACGTAGAATTCCTGAGATCAAGTAGACAATAAAACGATACTAACCACCTCACGTTTTGCCGTATTCCCATAGTAATGCTTCAACCCCTGTCCATTTACCTTGAACGCTTGGCCTGGATCATTCTCAAAAATCTCCACCGCTCCATATGGAAACATAGTTTTGATAACAAACGGCCCTGACCACCTCGACTTCAACTTTCCCGGAAAAAGACGAAGACGAGAGTTGAACAAAAGAACTTGTTGCCCCGACATAAATGATTTGAGAACTAGATCCCTATCGTGCCCCCTCTTGACTTTTTCATTATACATTTTGTTGTTCTCATACGCTTGAAGCCGAAACTCATCGAGTTCATTCAATTGAAGCATTCTTTTCTTACCAGTGGCATCCAAATCAAGGTTCAGTTTCTTCAAAGCCCAATACGCTTTATGCTCTAGCTCCACAGGCAAATGAAATCCCTTACCATAAATAAATTGAAACGGTGACATGCCTAGCAGAGTCTTGAATGCTATTCGATACGCCCAAACAGCTTCATCCAGCTTCAAAGACCAATCATTCCTTGATGGACAAATAACTTTCTCCAGTATACGCTTGATCTCTCTGTTAGACACCTCAGCTTGACAATTGTCTGAGGATGGTAGGTTGTAGCAATGCGATGATTCACATTATATCGCTGCATCATAGCAGTGAACTTGCGATTGCAGAAATGCAATCCCTCGTCACTGATTATGACTCTTGGAGTTCCAAATCTTGTGAATATCTGCTTGTGAAGAAAATTAAACACTACCTGTCACATCATTTGTCGGCAAAGCTTTAACTTCCACCCATTTCGAGACATAATCAATTGCCAACAAGATATACTGATTATTGCAAGATGAGATAAATGGCCCCATGAAGTCAATTCCCCAAACATCAAAAACCTCAACCTCGAGTAGCACATTAAGAGGCATCTCATCCCTCTTGGACATATTACCAACACGCTGGCAGCGATCACACTTCAAAATGAACCGATGCGCATCCTTAAATAATGTAGGCCAGAAGAATCCTGCTTGAAGGATACGATTTATTGTCTTCTCTCCACCATAGTGGCCTCCATAAACAGTCGAATGGCAGTCTCGCAAGATACCCTCTATCTCGCTGTACGGAATACATCTCCTGATGATTTGGTCAGCTCCTTGCCTAAACAGAAACGGCTCATCCCACATGTACCACTTCAC
Source organism: Apium graveolens (assembly GCF_009905375.1). NCBI lineage: Eukaryota > Viridiplantae > Streptophyta > Magnoliopsida > Apiales > Apiaceae > Apium > Apium graveolens. Next base: position 13,240,696 of record NC_133652.1, read on the forward strand.
CTCATGAAGAAACTTCTTCCTTTGAGCAGAAGACAAGTCTGGAGGCATAATGTTGCTCACAAGGTAGTTTACAATGTTTGCAAACCACGGTTCTTCTTCTTGTACACCAAACAATTGCTCATCGGGACAAGACTCATTAATCAATGTCTTATCCTGTGAAGTTGTACTAGGATCTTCTAACTGAGAGAGATGATCAGCAACTTGATTCTCGGTACCTTTTCTATCCCTGATCTCCAACTCAAATTTCTAAAATAAAAGAACCCATCGAATCAGTCTAGGCTTTGAGTCCTTCTTCGAGACAAGATAGCGAATAGCAGCGTGATCAGTGAAAAATGTCACCTTTGTCCCAAGCAAATAACACCGAAACTTCTCAAAACCATAGACAATGGCTAAGAGTTCTTTCTCAGTAGTAGTATAGTTCAGTTGAGTACCATTGAAGGTATTACTAGCATAGTAGACCACATAAAATACGTTGTTCTTCCTTTGCCCAAGAACTGCTCCAACTGCATAGTCATTTGCATCGCACATCATTTCAAAAGGCTCATTCCAATCAGGTGCAGTTATGATAGGTCCCGTGATTAAGCTCTTCTTTAAGCTCACAAAAGCAGCTCGACACTCATCATCAAACTTGAAAGGGACATCTTTCTCTAAAAGATTGCACAACGGTTTAGAGATTTTAGAGAAGTCTTTAATGAACCGCCTATAGAAACCCGCATGACCAAGAAAACTGCGAATCCGCTTAACAAAAATTGGTGGAGGAAGGTTTTCAATGCCCCCACCTTGGCTTTGTCCATCTCAAGACCTTTACTAGAGACATTGTGCCCAAGAATGATGCCATATTGCACCATAAAGTGACATTTCTCCCAGTTGAGAACCAGTTTGGTCTCAACACACCTTTTAAGAACTGTGCCAAGATTTTGCAAGCACTCGTCGAAAGAATCCCCGAACACAGAAAAATCATCCATGAACACTTCCACATTTTGACCAATCATGTCAGAGTAAATGGCCATCATACATCTCTGAAATGTGGCAGGTGCACCACACAACCCAAAAGAAACTCTTTTGAAGGCAAAAGTACCAAATAGACAAGTAAAGGTAGTCTTTTCCTGATCTTCTGGAGCGATACAAATCTAATTATAGCCCGAATAGCCATCCAGAAGACAATAATATTCATGCCCAGCCAACCTGTCAAGCATCTGATCAATGAAAGGGAGAGGGAAGTGATCCTTCCTCGTAGCCTTGTTCAGCTTCATGTAATCCATGCAAACTCTCCAACCCGTGACTGTTCGAGTAGGAATGAGCTCATTTTTCTCATTAGAAACAACAATGATGCCTCCTTTCTTCGGCACACATTGAACTGGGCTCACCCAAGAACTGTCAGAAATAGGATAGATGATCATTGCATCTAGCCACTTGAGAATTTCCTTCTTCATAACCTCTTTCATTATCGGATTTAGCCTTCTTTGTTGGTCAACAGTCGGCTTACTTCCTTCCTCTAGCAGAATTGTATGCATGCAATAAGAAGAGCTGATTCCCTTGATATCTGCTATAGTCCATCCAATCGCCGATTTGGACTCTCTCAGAATTCTCAAGAGCTTTTCCTCATCACTATCTGAAAGGTCAGATGCAATAATAACAGGCAAACTACGTGCATCACCTCAAAAATCATACCTCAAGTGCTCAAGCAATGGTTTAAGCTCGAGTGTAGGAGCTTCCTCGATAGATGTCTTGAGACGCCCCTTGGCATTTTTTAGTTCTGACATTCCAAGAGATTCAAAAGGCATATCCAGCCTTCGCTTCCAAGGAGAAGCATTCAAATACTGCAACTGTTCATCATCTTCATCAACTTTACTATCTGAATTCCCCAATGAAAGAGATGTGTCCTAAGTCCAATCATGTATGATGGTTTAGGAATAACTTTTATGTAATTTGTTTTAATTTCATTGATATTAATAAAAAGACTTGTTTTGGTTTTATTACGGGCTTTGTCTATTTAAGTGTTTAAATAAGATATACCATAGTTTAGAGTAAAGCTTTGTATGAATTATGATGAGATCATAATAATGAGACCTAAAAGATGATAACTCTAAACTTAAATATTTCCTGGTCGTAGGATTACTAACTAGTAATTAGTAATCTGCAAAGATCGGTACATACTATGCTTGCTTCATTATGAAGGATGTCTGTTCTCATAGACATTTATGTGGTGACATTATAGCTAGTATGTAGGTGCTTATTATAGAATGAGTTCACTGAACATGACTCACACGGCTGAACAACTGATGGAGTTCACTCACGTGTCAGCAGTTATTCACATAGTGATAGTTGTACAAGTATCCTTAGACTTGAGGTCATCATAGTCATCTTGTGTACACTGAACTATGCTTTGGTTTAGTTCTTAGTCTCCAGGGACAATTATAAGGGCTCTACTGGGTATAGGAATTTATACACGAAGATAGTGTATAATCAATAAAGGATCTACCCCTTCCTGTGAAGGAAGAGAATGTTCAATACTGATCCACTTATGCTAGTTCAGGAATCTCTGGCCAGAGTGAATGAAATTAGAAAGGAGTTTCTAATTTACATTAAATGGAACTAAGCATAGTGAATGGGAAAGCAAATGATTAAATAAGATAGGCTTAACACAAGTTCCATGCCTTGTATTTAATCGTGACATTGCAGGGTAGAAGGAATTGATTGTACGGTAACTACTCACTGAATAGGTTCTTGATATTCTAAGCAGTGAATTCGTATTATTCGGATAGTCGCGATATGCTGAGAAGTATCCCTCACGATGTAGAATATATATGATTAATTTATTAATTAATCATATTTAATGAATTAGAGAATTTATATAAATAATGATAAAATAGTTTTATTATTATTTATTTCTACTACCGGCTTAATATTGAACCTACAGGGTCACACCATAAAAGAGAATGATTTAATGGTGGAGGAATTAATTAATAATGGCTGGTAATTATTTATTTGTGAAATAAATAATTAATTAGCAGATTTAATAATTGATTGAATGAGATTTAATTAATTCTTAATATTATTAATTAAGAATTTAATTTTGGAAATTAAATCAAGTGAGAAAATTATTTTTCTAAAGTGTTTAGAAAAGGGATTAATGATTAAAGGTATTTTAATTATTAGTTAATTGGTTAATAAGAATAATCAATTAAAGGGTTAATAATAATAATATTTTATGGAAAAATTTCAGCTGAAAATTTTGCCTATAAATATACTATTATAAACCCTATTTGCCTCAACCCAAATAAAAACCCTAATTCTAAAGTAGAAATAGAGGGAGGCAACTAATTCTCTCAACCTCTTCCTCCATTACATTGATCTCTTGGTGGATACCGGTGGAGTACTTCACACTTGAGGAGCAGCTGCTAGGGATCTCCGCTCATCGTTCTTGGATCTCTATTAAAGACCTCTATTTTTCCATTAACGTAAAACTTCTTAAGGTAAACATACTGAACTACGAATTAAATATTATTTTTCGCATGGATCCTGCGGAGGGTTTCAGTTTTTTTTTAGATTTAAATTTACATTTTCGTTGCGTTTATGTGCTAAAAACCCTTCAATGGCATCAGAGCTACTTGTGAAAAGTTTTTAATTCGTTTATGTGTTTAACTGTTTTCGATATATGAGCATGTACGTGATTCGCCATGATTTGATGTTGATATAATATGCTTATATATGTATGGTTTTGAATATATGATATTCATGTGAGTTGTATAATCATAAGATGATTATGTAATCTGTATATATACTGATATATACATGATTTATGTTTGTTTTAATTATGAGAATCATTTTAGATACGGATTCTGAATTGGTTGCTGCAGATTTGCTAAAATTTGGGTCTGGTGTCCGATTTACGCAAACGAATACTCGATTCCATAGGTAAACGAGAGTCTGAATAAAACTGATAGCTAAACCTATCAACGACTCGTCTGTAAGGCGTTTGACGTCGTTTACTGCCCGTAAACAGTGATTCTTATTTTTCTGATTTGATTCTGATTTTTGTCATATTTTTTTTATGATTAGATCATGGATAATATGATATGTTAAGATCAGATTATGTATTTTAACATGCTTTTATGTGTTGTATGAGCATGATGGATGGTTATGGCCTTTCGACCTTACTGTAATGGTTTTGGTTTTGGTTTTAAATACGACTTGCATGTCGTCAATCTTTGTAATCATAAATCTCGAATGTAACTCGAGTTATTCTTGTAAGTTCATTAGATTAGTTTTACTTTCAATCTATGTAATGTAATTGAAGACTCAAGAAGGCTATCCAATGGAGGTGATACAAAGAAGAAGACGGGGCATACAAGAAGTCTAAACAAAGAAGAAGACTTATGTAACAAGTAGTTGTATTTATTTCCATCACCATATTAGATTGACCTTGATCTTTATCATGAGCTTGATAAAGATCACATAGGATGGGGCCATAACCAAACACATTTACTTTATTGCACTTTACATTTACTTGTTTATTTAATTTTATATATGAGATATATGCCTATGTTTACCATGCGATGGTAGATTTAGGTGAACTTAAATCAATATAAGGCGTGCTCTAGAAAATCTAGAATAGGAATCGTTTATTGCCTTAACAATAATATTATGAATACAATCATGAGATTCTTGTGTTTATGAAACACGTAATTAAATATGAATTTTCAATATTGAGAGAAAGGATGATTCTGTCAAAAGCAGATTTCTATCTGTAAGAAAGGGGTATTAAGTAACGCCTCTTGACAATGCTCCCCCCGATCTGGGAATCATCTGATTATCAATTATTGATTTGAAATATTTAATTTAAAAGGAAGAATCTCTTTATAATATGATTATGATTGTAACATAATATAATCCCTCTAAAATTAAATAATATCAAGTAGTAATTGGCCAATGACACAACGGGCTTGTGTCGGTCATAGCCTTCCAACATGGTAGAAAGTGGTTCTTATTTTTAAATCATTGTCGTTTCGTGCTACAGCCGAGGGCTTTGATTTCGAAATAAGAAATACTTGTCTATTACATAGAGATGTGTACATTCAATTAGAATCTAAAGGTCGTTACGTGTTACAGCCATGGGCCGTTGGAGACTGATTCAATTGTACGAAATGTTGGGTTAGACTTGACTTAGAATATTGAGTTTGTCGTGCTACACTCGTGACTCAATTATTCAACAGGCTAAAGTTTTATTAGGGAATAACATAAGATGTAATTGACAAGAGTTGTCTGCCTATTGAACATCACATGACGTTTCATGCTACAGCCGAGGTTGTGTGATAGAATGTAGGATCCCTATTCCCACTAGCTTTATGAATGCTTAATTTTCACTTAGGGGTTGTATAAATTAGATAAACTAGTGGGAGCCACTTATGAATAAAGACCTGATTCATATAGTATCTTGAAATTAAATTGAATATTTGCTAAGTGTTGTTATGTGTTCATCATTTACAGATTTACTATATTCGTTATGTCTTCTGCACTATCACTCCGGAGTATACTAGATGCTCACAAGTTGACTGGTCCTAATTTTGCTGACTGGCTTCGAAACTTGAAAATTGTTCTCAGGGTTAAGAAGCCGGAATATGTGCTTGACTCACCTAAGCCTACTGAACCTGTTAGCGATGCACATAATGATAAATATGTTGTGTATCGTAAGTGGATAAATGATGCAAATGTTACTCAATGCATCATGCTAGCTTCCATGAACATTGAGCTACAGAAGCAACATGAGCATATGGATGCTCACACTATCCTTATGCATCTACAAGAGTTGTATGATGTGGCAGGGAGGACAGCTCGATATGAGATATCGAAGGAACTGTTCGGTTGTAGGATGTCTAAGGGATCATCCGTGAATGACCATGTACTTAAGATGATCAATTTGATTGAACGTCTTGGACAACTTGGTTTTGCCATGGATAGGGAGTTGAGCCAAGACTTGGTCTTGCAATCACTTCTGAGTTCGTTCTTGCAGTTTGTTGTGAACTTTCACATGAATAAGCTGGATGTCAGCCTGCCTGAACTCCACAACATGTTGAAGACCGCGAAATTGAATCTTTCCCCCTAAGAAGAGTTCTGTTCTTCTAATTGGTGAAGGTTCCAATTAGAAGCCAGTTCCACAAAAAGGCTGAAGACCTGTAACACCCCCAAATCCGGGGTCGGGGATCCGGGTTGTCACGAGTTCCATTTCCCTTAATAACACCCAATCTTAATAATTACTCAACTACTCTGTACTGTGACCCCACAATAAACACACACACCACACGTTATAGTCTCAGAGATGAACATCCAAAAATAACCACAAGTCATTTTATTCCACAATTATCTGTCCATACACCTTAAAAGGTTTTCTGAATAAATTTACATTTCTTTGCCATTATTACAATTCATAAATATACATAAATCTGGTACATCAAAAGTTGAAAGCCTAGCCTATTGGTAGTTCCTACCTCAGCTACGGTGGCATCAATGCTTCTAGAAAACTGCGGAACGTCTCCTAATCGCTTGCGAATCGGAAGCTTGGTCCTGTTCATCTTTTCTATCTGTTGTTGTGTGATGAAAGAAGAAAGCAAGGGTGAGCAGCAAGCCCACCAAAATAATATGTATAATGATTTATAATATGTGAGCCTTCTCATAGTACTCATGAAAGTCTTGGTCAAAAGAAATGAACCAAGTTTGATATCTTAATGCGATGAAGTCGCAAAATATTCAGTATATATACATATATACTTTTCAAAATCTTGGAAGTCCTCTTCCATGTATAATATACACAAAGTTCCAGTTTATAACTGTATAAAAATATCGTTGCAAGGTGATCTCATATATCTAACCTTGTCTCAACATTTTTCTGAAAGTCTTTGATATGCATAAGATAATCATTTACTAGATATAAGTTTAAAAGATGAAGTTACAAGATACTCCAATATACTTATATCTTTTCCGAATACTACTTGAACTACCACCGTTCAAGTTATAATTAGTTTCAAAAGTTCATCACACTGATGAGACTACAAGATAAGACTTGAATAGATTCAATCTTTGAAATATTTTGAAGGAAATGAAGTTATGATATACTTCATTAAGTCCCGATATATATATACACCTATATATATACATACGTTTGCTGAAAACCTCTGTCATGTAAAGTATGAACAGAATTGCAATATCCAATAAATTTGGAAAGGAAAGAATTTTGGCATAAACCTGATATCTTGCTGATCAGGCAAAGATACCAATAAGTAACATTTTCTACTAGTAGATGGACGAATTCTCCACTGGTCATCACCCTGGCCGCAATAGGACCTTATGCTGGACTGCCACTCAGCCACTTATGCATTTGATGGACTCCCACTGAGCCACTTACACTATCATGGACGCCCACTGAGCCCATGTTGCTTATGCCGACTCGATAGATGGACTTACTTCCCGAACGTTGGGTAAGTAATCAATTCATTTACCAAAACTGCAACCTTGTTGCGAATATAAAATACACCACAGAGCCGGATCCCTCTGGTTTTGAGCGAGTATTTAAATCCCCTTTAAAAAGGAAGATCATAAATATAAAAATGAGTTTTGGGATCCGCTCTAACTTTTAAAAATCATTTTGAAGACTCGAAAGCACTTTAAGGAGTGGTTGGAGCAATGCTGATTTAATAAAATAAATCAGTCCCAATATATTTAGAAAATATCTGAATATTATTATTTAAATAATATTCCCATAAAGAATAATTGAGGTAGAAGATGGAAAACTTATACTTGAAATGAATAGTAAATAATCAAAGATATACTTATACAAAAGTAATATCTTTATTTGAATAATCAAAAGTAAGTTTGATTATCGAACATTATTCTTTAATAAAATAAAGAATATTATTAAATAATAAGCGGAGTCATAATACCTCGAATGAATATTATAAATAATATTCATTAAATAAAATAACGGAGTCATACATCCTCAAATGAATATTCAATCAATAATCATTAATAATATAACTGAGTCATAAGCCCTCGAATGAATATTCGAAATAATATTCAATAATAAAATAAAGGAGTCATAATTCCTCGGATGAATATTCGAAATAATATTCAATAATAAAATAAAGGAGTCATAAGTCCTCGGATGAATATTCGAAATAATATTCAATAATAAAATAAAGTTAAAGTTATCGAATAAACCTTATTCGATTAATAGTTTTGAAAACTATAACCATATATATATAAAAATATATATATTATACTCGGGAACATCGACTCCCGGTTTAGAAATATGTTCACCTTTTGATCCCCTATACTAAGGGTAAACTCAATACCGCTTATCTCTAGCATAGGTATTATGCAACTGTAAGCATTTTAACCAACAGATATATAATCCAAGAATATGAAACAGGCATGCATATATACCATATCACATGCTACAATATATCGCAAGAATTTGCTAATAACAAATATGCATTTATCGCAAGATCATGCATATACACATATACATCACAACAACAGTATAACGGGTAGAAAACTTGCCTGAGCGACTGGGGGTTACAATGGCTCGGGACGAGTCTGGTAACCTATAAACAACAAGTTGGAATTAAACCAAAGTCACTTGTAAATCTATACATTAACCAACTTAGACTCTAACGCTCGCTTTGCGCTTACTGATTCTCTTAAGTCACTCGAGTACCCTCGGCTCCACCATTTTTAATAATTTAACCATTACGAGTTTTAAGGCGATTCCTTCGCGAGTGTCTTACCAACTGCCTATTACACCTTACATAAATGTTTCATACTTCAATTAGTCCTTTAAGGTCTTTAACCTATGTTTCAAAGTAAGACGAGGGGTAAGGGTTCGTTCGCGAAACGTCATTACTTAAAACGGCCGTTTCTCCTAAACCGTTCATCGGAATCCAACGAACCACATATCAAAACGAAGCTCATAACATGAACTATCTAAACATGGCAATGGTCAAAACCTAGAAGTGAGTTCAAGGGTTCTTATGTTAAGAACAAAAACAGTCTACGGTAAATCGGGCATTACGACGGCTATGTTTACGCGATTACCCAATTTTAAACCACTCCAAATCACCTCACAATCAACCCACAATCACAACCCAATCAAAACTCCATCCATAATTTATCATAACAGCCCCAACAACTCAACATTAACAATTTATACTATTCTTTATCTTGAATTTAAACTACTCTTAAGTTCATTAATCAACAACCAAGATTTACAACTCCAAAAACATCCCAAAACCAACTAATCTCTACATACACAACCATCAAGCCTCTCATGAACTAGAATACTCATATTATGCTCTTAACATTCAATATCAAAGCTTGGTTAAGAGATTATACCTTCCTTGAAGCTTCTTAACACAACACAAGAGCTTTGAATGCCTAAAGAACCTTGATCCTTGCTTGTATAACCTTAAACTTTCATAAAAATTCAAGAAAACTAAAGTTATTTTTTGAAGGTTACTATTCACCATCTTCTTCCTTGATTTATTGGAAGAGATTGTGAAGGAATTAGGAGCTTAAACTTATAGGATATCCATATCTATGTACAAGGAACCTTAGATAATTACCTTGTGATTTAACAATGCTTGGAACTTGATTTTTGAATTTTCTTCCTTTGAAAAAGAAGAAAAGCCGAGAGCAAGATGATGAGAATGAAATGATTTTGTGTTTTTTGATTTGTTTGGCTTAGCTTGGTTGTTTTTTGTTTTGTTTTTGGTTAATTACCTTAATAACCTTATATTTGTGTGGTTATAAACCAACCACACCTCCTCCTTCCCTATGTCATGTTTGCATCACCTTATTGTGTCATCATCTCTTACTTGCCCTCTTCTCATTGGTTGGATGACCTCATCATCCCTAACCTCCTTGATTAACCTCCTAATTGTTTGCCTAATGACCGCTGATCTGTTATACGGTTCGCTTAACTTTCATTTTCGTTTATCGTTTGAGGGATCATACCCGGGATCTTATTACTTGGGTTTCCTTAACCTTTCTCAATACATTATAATCCTTTTATGATCCTCTCTTATAATCCTTTAATTTAAATCTTTTTTATCCTGTTACCTTATACTCAATTCTTTCCGTATCTAGTGGATTTCCGGGAAAAATCAAATTGTTCGGAATTGGATTCTGACGATCTTTACATACACTTATATACCATATAGAGTACTAATAAAATCTCAGAATATCCATAACAGAACCCCTACATAGTGTGGCATGAAAAGTTTTCTCATTCAGCATAATCTGCAAAATCACTATTCATAAGGGTTTCAAAAATTTCCAAAAATTGGGGTTATTACAGTCTCCCCTCCTTTAAAGGATTCCGTCCCGGAATCAGATAGAAAATGAATAGGGATACTCTCTTAGCATTGCACTTTCTAATTCTTGAGTAAATTTTCCCATATTGTGGTGCTATCACCAAACTTTGCCTAGTTTGATAACCCTTCTCCTAAGCACTTGTTCCTTTTTCAATCTATAACCCTTCCTGGTTGCTCCATATAGGTTACGTCGTGTTGCATGTTTATGCGCTCATATGCCCCTATTTATCTGGCATCCGAATTACACTTTCTTAAACATTGATACGTGAAACACGTTATGAACTTGCTACAGGTTCGGGGGTAGGGCTAGCTCGTATGCTATCTTCCCAATATGTTTTAGTAAATCCAAGGGTCCGACAAATTGTGGACTTAGCTTTCCTTTCTTTCCGAATCTCATCAATCCTTTCCAAGGGTTTCCAAGGGGATACCTTTAACAACACTAGGTCCCCTACTTCCTATTCTTTGTCCTTTCGTGTCAAATCAACATACTTATCATGTCCATCTTGGGCTACTACCAGCCGTCCTCTAATTAGATCTATCATATCCTTGGTCCTTTGGACCACTGCTGGTCCGAGCATCTTGCGCTCTACAACTTCATCCTAACATAAGGGAGATCGACATTGTCTTCCCTCAAGGATCTCATAAGGTGATAACTCGATAATGACATATGATCTATTTTCGTAAGAAAACTCGATCCGTGTTAAGTGATCATTCCAATTTCTTTCAAGTCTATTGCACAGACTCTCATTATAGCTTTTAGCATTAGAGCTATTGCTTCTCAATACCCATTCTTTTCCAGTTCGTAATCGCTACTACCTTCCGTTCCTAATATTATACTGGTTATACTTCTGCTCGTTAGCGTTCTATAACCTTTTAATAACCACGTCAACCTTAGTATCACGAATGTGTTTCCATTCCGAATACCACAATAACTTTACTACTCCTTTTTCAGCTGTTTCTATTTTTGAAAGCTTGATCCATCATATAGAAGTAAAAGAATTCATTGAGAGATCACTATGATCATGAACACTTGTTATATCGCATAGTTAGTACAGAAGGTGGCCAGCCTTTAGTACTTGACAAACAATTAAACAATAGTTGGTATCCTACTAGGCTTCTATCACACAGATAGATAGTCATTCGGCAATACCTCCCCTTCTGGAAGGGTTGTTCTTCTCAGCTTATATGAAATGAAAAGAAGAGAAAAGAACGAATTGAAGAGAATTGTAAATAAAAAAAAATAAAAAAAAATATACTGCCACAAAATATCTGGCTTGGAACTTACCTCTGAACTATAGAGGTTTGTCATAGGAGAACAAAACATATATGTATTTATATCAACATCAAGTATTATAGCATCGTATTTCACATGCCTAAATATTTTTGCTATTCCGTCCATCATTCTATGGACCCATGCTCTTCCTCGAGCTTATACACAATCACCTTTGAAACTCCCTCGATATCGAATATCGAATCTGGGATCTCATTCTAGACATCATCGTTACTAGAATTCTATGCTTGCACCGCAACCTTCCTCATATAGTAATACGACTCTCTTTTCATAAGAAGGAATAAATATTCAATAGGTAGATACTCTACTTAAGTAGTCTATCAATGATAACTTATACTCTACCACGACCCGATTAGTGGTACTCAATCTCAACATCCATTCCAATACAACTCTCACGGTTGTAATCAGCTCATTACTCGCAGAATCATTGTTGCATTACTATGGTCCACCACTGACCTACTGTCGTCATTCACGTTCCATGAAATCTTAATATCTAACCATACGGAGTCCATACATGTCGTATCAAATCCTTCTAAGGAGTTAACATAATCATCAATCATAATTCATGAAGAACACTCCAAACTCTAACGTACTTTCATGACATAAAGTAGATAAAATTGCAGAAGAGTTTCAGTCAAAGCAACGATAGCAGGTTAATACCATTCTTAATCGTATGCCTTCAATAGAAGACTTAACTCAAAGGTTCGTTTAGTCCTTTTTGAAATATGGTCCTGGATGGTTCTCAGGATAGGACCTTCTAAGATAGATAGCCCGCTCATGGCGATTACACAAATTAAACCTTTACCAAACTACTAACACGGTTGGGTATTGCACAGTCATCAGAAGGAATGTTAATCTTCCAAACCATAATACAACCTTCACAGTTTTAACCATCATCACTGTATTCTTTTGGCACAAGCGCCTATAATTATCCTCTTACCTTTAAAGTGTCGGCCACCTCTTTGGCCTTTCCTGATAGTAAAATTTCCTTACAGTCAATGTCATTTTAACCACCTCCAAATAATTTTCTACCTCATTTCAATCACAGCTTATGTGAAGATGTTTTCCTTAAAATCTAATGAGTAAAAATATCACCATTTTTCCAAAAGTTATTGCCTCAGTCTTTAGAGGTTAATCACTGTCACGACTGACTCACAATCATACTTAGAACATCTTTAATCTTAGGTCCTAATTGCCTGGAACAAATTCGACCTTTACTGGTTCGATCCATACTTTCTCGTGGTTTAACACGTGCCCCACTTGGCATCATTATAATTACGTCATATTTCCTTTATCAACATTTTTATTCTTGAGAATTTTGTATATTACCTTTCTCCTTGTAAAACCTCTAAGGTTATCCTCGAATCGTTCCTCCTGTATTCCCTAGATACAGGGCATATCAAGATACCATTTATTAATACCAGAATCATTGTCTATATACTTCTGAAAAATTTTTCCACTGATTCTTAAAGGTTGTTATTACCTTAATCCTTTCCAATTCGTACTGTCAAACTCATACTATCCCTATTAAGGGTGAAATGCCAACCTTTATGCATTCCCATGGGATTCATTTTAAGTTACCGATGTTCTATCCTTAATTCCACCTTTAGAAAAAGTACATGCATCCTTCCATGGATAAATCAAGTCATATATCCCTGATGAGGGTGTCTTATTCGATCATTCCTACCTCGATAGTATATGCCTAATTTTACAATAACATCTGTATTCCAAATGAGGTCAATCAATATGGCCTCCAAAAGATAACAACGGTTATCCGCTTGTCTTGCCTAATTTGATAACGATAACAAGGATGTTCTGGAAGATATTGGTCGTGTTCAACGTGAACCTCTTCTTAATAATTCCTTATTTACTTTTGTTGTTTACCTCAACAGTCACCTCAATGTTGGGATATCTTTCATACCTGGCGTCTCCCTTTCTGGGTATCAAGCCACCGGTCTTACACTTCACATTCTTGAAGGTCACTTCCTTCATCCAATTTTCCTAATTTCTTACTTCCTTGTCTCCTCAGTCTATCCGCGTCTCATTATTTATCCTTCGAACTATTTCAAGGTTTCCTCGAATCCTCCCAACTTACAGGGGATAAAATATATGTATCTCTTATTCCTTCAATCATCAACTTTAACTCATGGTGAATCACCCTCATCCTGACGATTACATACTTTTCTATTTCTATTGCTACGAGTCTTTAGGGTTTCCTCATACCCAACTCCCTTATCATTCCTCAAACTCTATTGCCTTTATATTCCTTTCCACTTCAGTTTCTTTTTATTTTTCCTTTCTCTTATCATTATTTCATGAACCCACTAATCATTGACTTCAAGCATCACATCGTTCTGGGATTCTTGTCATCAGAACGAATCTTGACAACTTTTACAACTTAGCTTCATATTTCATCATACTCGTCCGCCTTTGTTCTGACTCTAAAGCTTTTACACTATCTCTATAACCTTGGGAATTACTTTCCCGAAAACAATTGACTGAACTTTAATCAGTTTATTCTAACCTCTGGCTCCGTGCCTTTCTTGGTCTTTCACCAGTGGTGGCCCTTCTCTTAGGAGGGTAAGTGACAAAAATAGTCTTTTGTGATTCGTCCATCATTTGATTCTCAAATGATTCCTATATTTCCTTTAGCCAGGCTCTTGCCTCGACTGGGTCAACCTGTTCCTTGGAACTCTGAGAGCATAGCAATTTAAAGGTCACGAAAGAATTTCCTACCGCATTGTTTCCTCAAGGCGGTGGTTGGGGATAATAGTCTAAGTTCTTTTTAGACAGGTCCATGAATTGCCGTATAGGAGTACCGTCTCGGGTCTTCTTTCCTTACTCGACTTTCTGTTTCCTTAGTATGAAATGTTTCATCCTTCTCCCATACTTGGGGTTATCTTATACGTTAAAATCCTCATTTTCCACTTCATTATGTTATGGGTTCCTTCTATCTTGATGGCGTCCTCCCTGACTATCACATTCAGGGTTTGCCCTAAATCTTAATCCTTGAACTATGACTTTCATCTAAGATCTCATCTTTAAGCTCTTGAACATTTGGAACCCAAATTCTATAGGAATACCTCATTATTCCCTTATCATCTTTCTCGGTATTAATCTCATATCTATTTGTTGGCTCTCTGCCTTCATTCATCACTTTTTCTGGCACAATATGTTCTTTTCCAATAATTCGGTCTGTATTGCAATCTCAAACAGCTTTTCGGTACCGGCTCCGGTTACCTTCACTTCTATTTCCATTTTCTCAAAATCTCTTATAAACTCTCCCAAAGACATTATTATCTTGAGTCTCTCCTTTTTACTAAGGGCATCAGCCACCACATTGGCTTTCCCCGAATGATAAAGAATCTCCCAATCATAATTCTTGATTAGCTCTAACCGCCTCCTCTGGCGTATGTTGAGCTCTTTCTGCGTGAAAATGCACTAGAGTACTTATGGCTTGTGTAAATCTCGCACTTCTCTCCATACAAGTAGTGCCTCCAATATTTAGGGCAAAACTATTGCCACGAGCCCAAGCTCATGGATGGGGATATCGAATTTTATATTCCCTTAATTGTCTTGACGCGTACGCGATTACCTTGTTATGCTGTATAAGAAGCACCCTAATTCCTTATGCGAAGCGTCAATACAAATCACAAAATCTCCTTTTTCCATCCGACAATGCCAACATAGGGGCCGTCACCAACCTTTGCTTCAGTTGTTAAAAGCTTTTCTCGTATTTCTCTATCCATTCAAACTTCTCAGTCTTACGAGTAAGCCGCGTTAAAGGGGCTACTATCTTTACAAACTTGAACGAACCTCCGGTAGTGACCGGCCAATCCTACCTCTGGTAGTCGACCTAACCATGGTCATCAATTCATCAGTGGTCCTTTATTCATTCTTGTCAGGATCCTCCATGGGATCCTCCTCAGCAACTATCCCTTCTAGGACAACATCCTCAACTGCTACATCCTCAATATGAACATCATTCGATCCCGCGTTAGGACGCTCTATCGGATCCATAATCTGATCTCCAATAAGTAATAAAACATCATCGCGTTGTTGCTCCTCAACCTCAGGGTTCGGAGTCCCGCTACCATATACGATAACGAACTACGCTTCTATCACGATATTTATAAGGGTTCCCATAAGGGTTTTAACTGTCAGTACTACGTTAGGTAGCCCGACTATGAACTTGGCAAGAGTTCTTATTATCTTAATGAACTTATTATCTTAACGTCACATCATCTCTGAGGTTTATAACGCTTAGCTCTGATACCATTTCTGTAAGACCCCCAAATCCGGGGTCGGGGATCCGGGTTGTCACGAGTTCCATTTCCCTTAATAACACACAATCTGAATAATTACTCAACTACTCTGTACTGTGACCCCACAATAAACACACACACCACACGTTATAGTCTCAGAGATGAACATCCAAAAATAACCACAAGTCATTTTATTCCACAATTATCTGTCCATACACCTTAAAAGGTTTTCTGAATAAATTTACATTTCTTTGCCATTATTACAATTCATAAATATACATAAATCTGGTACATCAAAAGTTGAAAGCCTAGCCTATTGGTAGTTCCTACCTCAGCTACGGCGGCATCAATGCTTCTAGAAAACTGCGGAACGTCTCCTAATCGCTTGCGAATCGGGAGCTTGGTCCTGTTCATCTTTTCTATCTGTTGTTGTGTGATGAAAGAAGAAAGCAAGGGTGAGCAGCAAGCCCACCAAAATAATATGTATAATGATTTACAATATGCGAGCCTTCTCATAGTACTCATGAAAGTCTTGGTCAAAAGAAATGAACCAAGTTTGATATCTTAATGCAATGAAGTCGCAAAATATTCAGTATATATACATATATACTTTTCAAAATCTTGGAAGTCCTCTTCCATGTATAATATACACAAAGTTCCAGTTTAGAACTGTATAAAAATATCGTTGCAAGGTGATCTCATATATCTAACCTTGTCTCAACATTTTTCTGAAAGTCTTTGATATGCATAAGATAATCATTTACTAGATATAAGTTTAAAAGATGAAGTTACAAGATACTCCAATATACTTATATCTTTTCCGAATACTACTTGAACTACCACCATTCAAGTTATAATTAGTTTTAAAAGTTCATCACACTGATGAGACTACAAGATAAGACTTGAATAGATTCAATCTTTGAAATATTTTGAAGGAAATGAAGTTATGATATACTTCATTAAGTCCCGATATATATATACACCTATATATATACATACGTTTCCTGAAAACCTCTGTCATGTAAAGTATGAACAGAATTGCAATATCCAATAAATTTGGAAAGGAAAGAATTTTGGCATAAACCTGATATCTTGCTGATCAGGCAAAGATACCAATAAATAACCTTTTCTACTAGTAGATAGACGAATTCCCCACTGGTCATCACCCTGGCCGCAATAGGACCTTATGTTGGACTGCTACTCAGCCACTTATGCATTTGATGGACTCCCACTGAGCCACTTACACTATCATGGACGCCCACTGAGCCCATGTTGCTTATGCCGACTCGATAGATGGACTTACTTCCCGAACGTTGGGTAAGTAATCAATTCATTTACCAAAACTGCAACCTTGTTGCGAATATAAAATACACCACAGAGCCGGATCCCTCTGGTTTTGAGCGAGTATTTAAATCCCCTTTAAAAAGGAAGATCATAAATATAAAAATGAGTTTTGGGATCCGCTCTAACTTTTAAAAATCATTTTGAAGACTCGAAAGCACTTTAAGGAGTGGTTGGAGCAATGCTGATTTAATAAAATAAATCAGTCCCAATATATTTAGAAAATATCTGAATATTATTATTTAAATAATATTCCCATAAAGAATAATTGAGGTAGAAGATGGAAAACTTATACTTGAAATGAATAGTAAATAATCAAAGATATACTTATACGAAAGTAATATCTTTATTTGAATAATCAAAAGTAAGTTTGATTATCGAACATTATTCTTTAATAAAATAAAGAATATTATTAAATAATAAGCGGAGTCATAATACCTCGAATAAATATTATAAATAATATTCATTAAATAAAATAACGGAGTCATACATCCTCAAATGAATATTCAATCAATAATCATTAATAATATAACTGAGTCATAAGTCCTCGAATGAATATTCGAAATAATATT
Organism: Apium graveolens; assembly: GCF_009905375.1. Classification (NCBI taxonomy): domain Eukaryota; kingdom Viridiplantae; phylum Streptophyta; class Magnoliopsida; order Apiales; family Apiaceae; genus Apium; species Apium graveolens. The sequence continues at coordinate 13,258,532 of NC_133652.1, forward strand.
CAATAATAAAATAAAGGAGTCATAAGTCCTCGGATGAATATTCAAAATAATATTCAATAATAAAATAAAGGAGTCATAAGTCCTCGGATGAATATTCGAAATAATATTCAATAATAAAATAAAGTTAAAGTTATCGAATAAACCTTATTCGATTAATAGTTTTGAAAACTATAACCATATATATATAAAAATATATATATTATACTCGGGAACATCGACTCCCGGTTTAGAAATATGTTCACCTTTTGATCCCCTATACTAAGGGTAAACTCAATACCGCTTATCTCTAGCATAGGTATTATACAACTGTAAGCATTTTAACCAACAGATATATAATCCAAGAATATGAAACAGGCATGCATATATACCATATCACATGCTACAATATATCGCAAGAATTTGCTAATAACAAATATGCATTTATCGCAAGATCATGCATATACACATATACATCACAACAACAGTATAACGGGTAGAAAACTTGCCTGAGCGACTGGGGGTTATAATGGCTCGGGACGAGTCTGGTAACCTATAAACAACAAGTAAGTTGGAATTAAACCAAAGTCACTTGTAAATCTATACATTAACCAACTTAGACTCTAACGTTCGCTTTGCGCTTACTGATTCTCTTAAGTCACTCGAGTACCCTCGGCTCCACCATTTTTAATAATTTAACCATTACGAGTTTTAAGGCGATTCCTTCGCGAGTGTCTTACCAACTGCCTATTACACCTTACATAAATGTTTCATACTTCAATTAGTCCTTTAAGGTCTTTAACCTATGTTTCAAAGTAAGGCGAGGGGTAAGGGTTCGTTCGCGAAACGTCATTACTTAAAACGGCCGTTTCTCCTAAACCGTTCATCGGAATCCAACGAACCACATATCAAAACGAAGCTCGTAACATGAACTATCTAAACATGGCAATGGTAAAAACCTAGCAGTGAGTTAAAGGGTTCTGATGTTAAGAACAAAAACAGTCTACGGTAAATCGGGCATTACGACGGCTATGTTTACGCGATTACCCAATTTTAAACCACTCCAAATCACCTCACAATCAATCCACAATCACAACCCAATCAAAACTCCATCCATACTTTATCATAACAGCCCCAACAACTCAACATTAATAATTTATACTATTCTTTATCATGAATTTAAACTACACTTAAGTTCATTAATCAACAACCAAGATTTACAACTCCAAAATCATCCCAAAACCAACTAATGTCTACATACACAACCATCAAGCCTCTCATGAACTAGAATACTCATATTATGCTCTTAACATTCAATAAAAAAGCTTGGTTAAGAGATTATACCTTCCTTGAAGCTTCTTAACACAACACAAGAGCTTTGAATGCCTAAAGAACCTTGATCCTTGCTTGTATAACCTTAAACTTTCATAAAAATTCAAGAAAACTAAAGTTATTTCTTGAAGGTTACTATTCACCATCTTCTTCCTTGATTTATTGGAAGAGATTGTGAAGGAATTAGGAGCTTAAACTTATAGGATATCCATATCTATGTACAAGGAACCTTAGATAATTACCTTGTGATTTAACAATGCTTGGAACTTGATTTTTGATTTTTCTTCCTTTGAAAAAGAAGAAAAGCCGAGAGCAAGATGATGAGAATGAAATGATTTTGTATTTTTTGATTTGTTTGACTTAGCTTGGTTGTTTTTTGTTTTGTTTTTGGTTAATTACCTTAATAACCTTATATTTGTGTGGTTATAAACCAACCACACCTCCTCCTTCCCTATGTCATGCTTGCATCACCTTATTGTGTCATCATCTCTTACTTGCCCTCTTCTCATTGGTTGGATGACCTCATCATCCCTAACCTCCTTGATTAACCTCCTAATTGTTTGCCTAATGACCGCTGATCTGTTATACGGTTCGCTTAACTTTCGTTTTCGTTTATCGTTTGAGGGATCATACCCGGGATCTTATTACTTGGGTTTCCTTAACCTTTCTCAATACATTATAATCCTTTTATGATCCTCTCTTATAATCCTTTAATTTAAATCCTTTTTATCCTGTTACCTTATACTCAATTCTTTCCGTATCTAGTGGATTTCCGGGAAAAATCAAATTGTTCGGAATTGGATTCTGACGATCTTTACATACACTTATATACCATATAGAGTACTAATAAAATCTCAGAATATCCATAACAGAACCCCTACATAGTGTGGCATGAAAAGTTTTCTCATTCAGCATAATCTGAAAAATCACTATTCATAAGGGTTTCAAAAATTTCCAAAAATTGGGGTTATTACAAGACCCCAAGAGCAAAGCTGTTTGCTTTCACTGTAACAAGGTGGGGCACTGGAAGAGGAACTGCAAGGTTTACCTTGCAGAATTGAAGAAGAAGAAGGGTAGTGAGACTACCGCTTCTGATTCAGGTATGTTCATGATCGAAGATAATATGTCACTAAGTCAAATTTCTACTTGGGTATTAGATACCGCATGTGGTTCTCATATTTGCAATTCGTTGCAGGCACTAAGGAGAAGTAGGACCCTTGAAGAAGAGGAGGTGATTCTACGGATGGGAAATGGAGCAAGAGTTGCTGCTGAAGCTGTAGGATCATTTCATTTACATATGCCTACGGGCAAGACTATTGTTCTAAATAATTGTTATTTTGTTCCCTCGATTGTGAGGAATATTATTTCAATTCCATGTTAGACTTGGCTGGATTTTCGTTTGTTATTCAGAATAATAAATGTTCAATTCTTAGAGATAACGTTCTTTATGGAAGTGGTATTTTAAACAATGGTCTGTATCTATGTGACATAGAGTATAATTTACTACAAATTGAACATACTAATAAAAGAAAAAGTGATGATGAAAATCTCACTTTCTTGTGGCACTGCGGACTTGGTCATATTAGTGAAAATAGACTGCGGACATTGCATAAGGAAGGGTTACTTGACCCCTTTGATTTTGAATCATATCCTACATGCGAGTGTTATCTATTGGGTAAAATGACCAAATCTCCATTTAGTGGACATGGAGAGAGGGCTGCAGATTTGCTAGGATTGGTACACACAAATGTATATGGACCAATGTCTACGCAAGCCATGGGTAGATTTTCATACTTCATTGCTTTCATAGATGATCGATCTAGATTCAGATATGTGTATTTGATGAAACACAAGTTTGAAGCCTTTGAAAAGTTCAAAGAATATAAGTATGAAGTGGAGAAATAAACCAAACATAGTATTATAACTCTTCGATCAGATCGAGGTGGTGAATACTTGAATGGAGAGTTTCTAGCTTATCTCAAAGAAAATAGTATAGTCTCCCAGTGGACTCCTCCATATACTCCACAGTTGAATGGGGTATCTGAAAGGAGAAATCGAACTTTGTTAGACATGGTTCGGTTCATGATGAGCTATGCGAATCTTCCAGTATTCCTGTGGGGTTATGCATTGGAAACTTCAGCATATTTACTGAATAAGGTGCCTTCCAAATCTGTTCCTCAAACTCTATATGAGATATGGAAAGAAAGGAAAACGAGTCTTAAACACGTTAAGATTTGGAGATGTCCAGCTTATGTCAAGAAAGTTGACCCAGATAAGCTGGAATCTCAATCTGTAAAATGTAATTTTGTGGGATATCCTAAAGAGACTTTAGGGTATTATTTTTACACCGATCATCGGGTGTTTGTCTCCAGACATGCTACCTTCTTGGAAAAGCAGTTTATCCTTGAAGGAAATAGTGGGAGCAAAATTGAACTTGATGAAGTTCAAGAAGCACAAACTACTACGGATCAAGATTCCAGCTTATCTGGGTCAACTTTCTTGACATAAGCTGGACATCCCCAAATCTTAACGTGTTTAAGACTCGGTTTCCTTTCTTTCCATATCTCATATGGAGTTTGAGGAACAAATTTGGAAGGCACCTTATTCAGTAAATATGTTGAGGTTTCCAATGCATAACCCCACAGGAATACTGGAAGATTCACATAGCTCATCATGGACCGAACCATGTCTAACAAAGTTCAATTTCTCCTTTCAGATACCCCATTCAACTGTGGAGTATATGGAGGCATCCACTGGGAGACTATACCATTTTTCTTTGAGATAAGCTAGAAACTCTCCATTCAAGTATTCACCACCTCGATCTGATCGAAGAGTTATAATACTATGTTTGGTTTGTTTCTCCACTCCCAACAAGGCCTTCTCTAAGGCATCAGACCTTAGCATTTGATAAAGTTCTTAATTAACCACAGAATCGACCAATTCCACTTTTAAGCACTCCTTGTTATCAGTAGGGAATTTCATGGCATTGAATACATTGAAAGTCACATCATGATCCAGCACTCGCATAGTGAGCTCACCATTTTGCACATCTATCAAGGTTCGGCCAGTAGCCAAGAATGATCTTCCCAAGATTATGGGGATCTTTTTATCCTCCTCGAAATCAAGAATTAAAAAATCAGCAGGAAATATGAGTTTGTCCACCTTGACCAAGACATCCTCTACAATGCCTCGTGGATATATAATAGAACGATCGACCAACTGCAAGGATATATAAGTAGGCTTAGGATCAGGTAAATCCAACTTCTTGAAGATAGAAAAAGGCATCAGATTGATGCTAGCTCCCAAATCACATAAACACTTGTCGAACGACAAGTTTCCAATGGTGCAAGGAATGGTGAAGCTTCCAGGATCTTTAAGCTTCGGAGGCAACTTCTGTTACAGCACAGCACTGCATTCCTCCGTGAGAGCAACGGTCTCTAAGTCATCGAGCTTCACTTTCCTAGAGAGAATATCTTTCATAAACTTCGTATAGCTAGGCATCTGTTCAAGAGCTTCAGGGAAAGGTATGTTGATATGAAGTTTCTTGAACACCTCCAGAAACTTCGCAAACTGCTTATCCAACTTTTGCTTTTGCAGCCTCTTAGGAAAAGGAGGTGGAGGATAGACCTGTTTCTCCCCTGTATTACCCTCAGGAGGAGCGTGTTCCACAGTTTTCTTCCTTGGTTCCACTTTTACTTCCTTCTGCACATCTTCTTCAGCCACAGTTTCATCTTCCAAAACTTGAGATTTTTCAGGATTTACAATATTCCCAGACCTCAATGTAATTTTCTTAACCTGCTCTTTAGCTTCCTTCTTGCCTGGAATTTCTGTGTCACTAGGTAGTGTACCAGGTTGACGATTCAGCAAGGCATTGGCAATCTGCCCAATTTGATACTCCAAGGTCTTAATAGAAACCGCTCGGCACTTGCACATGAGCCTCAACTCCTCTAATTCATATTTTTCATTAGATTGTTGAATTTAGAGCTGTTGTCTTGGTGCATATTGCGGTTGCTGAAAACCAGGAGGGTTGTATTGTTTTGCCGCATACTGCTGATAAGGCTGTTGAACCGCATTCTGAGTATTGCTCCAGTTAAAGTTTGGATGATTGTGGTTGTTGGGATGATAGGTGGCTGGAACTGGGTGCTGCAACCTCTGAAAGTTGCTCACGAATTGAGCTGATTCACTAGATATAGCACACTGTTCTGTCTCATACGCACCAGCACAAAGCTCATAGACAGTAATGATCTGATTAACTCCATGATTAGCCAAAGAATCCACATTCATCGTCAAAGCCTTAAGCTGAGCAGCTATAGTAGTAGCTGCGTCTACCTCCAGAATTCATGCTACCTTACCTTGAGGTAATCTCTGAGAAGGGTTCTGGTATTCATTAGCAGCCATCAGTTCAATCAGCTCATAAGCTTCATCATAGCTTTTAGCCCATAAGGCTCCACCTGATGTTGCATCAAGCATGGGTCTAGACTGTGCTCCCAAGCCATTATAAAAGCAGTTGATAATCATCCAGTCAGGCATCCCATGATGAAGACACTTTCTAAGCATCTCCTTATAAGGATCCCAAGCTTCACACAAAGACTCTCCTGATTGCTGTGCAAATTGAGTAATAGCAATCCTGATTGTAGCAGTCTTCGCCATAGGAATGAACTTAGTAAGAAACATTTGAGCAAGATCTTCCCATTTAGTGATAAAGCCTGGTTGTAGAGAATACAACCAACACTTAGCTTTATCCCTCAGAGAGAATGGGAAAAGCCTTAGCTTTATAGCATCTTCAGACACATTATTGAATTAGAAAGTGTCGCAGATCTCGATAAAATCCCTAATATAGATGTTAAGATCTTCCGTTGGAGAACCCATAAACTGAACCGAGTTCTGCACCATCTGAATTGTGCTAGCCTTGATCTCAAAATTATTAGCCGTGATGGCTGGTCTGACAATACTAGACTGAATATCATTGAACTTTGGTTGAGAGTAATCCATCAAAGATTCCGTATTCGCTTCCGGTTCTCCTATTGCAATAAGAGCTTCTTCTTCAACTTCCTCCTCAATAAGAACTTTTTCCACTACTTCCTCCGCTTTGTCCAGTGTTCTCTTTCGAGATCAAGAACGCGTTAGCATACACGCTCTCTAGAGTACCTGAAAAAGCAACAAACAAACAAGTAAGTAAAATATCCGAGTCAGTGAACTTTAACGACCACTGATGTCAAGCACATAAACTAAAAGTAAATCACGAGTCCCCGGTAGCGGCGCCAAAAACTTGTTAGGGCGAAAACACGCGCTAATTTACACGCAAGTATACGCGTTAGTAATATAGAATTCTTTCTAGTTCGTTCCCACAGAGACTCGTTAAGTTAAGTTCAATTTATGCATTTATGCAATAATGGTATGGTTATTATTCAATGCTAAGATGATAACAAGTTGAGATTGTTTATTAACTAAGATATTAACTAACATGCAATTAACTAAGAGATTAAAAAGGTTGATTTACTTATATAACACAAACATGGGATTCTAACTTCATTACTACTTCATTCAAAGTCATTGTTCTTAACCTTAGCATGCAATGGTGATGACAACTAATCAGACAACATGAAACTAATAAACACCAACTTTCATTGTACGCATACCCTACTACCAGACATCCACAAAAAAGATAGAAGCTGAATACACACCAAGTATATTGAGACCCTATATGTCTATAGAATTTGACAAAATAAAGGTTTAAGTGCAAGTTATCTATCGTGATTACATAGGGCAAGTAAGATGGTTAAAATTACCTATGAATCATGCATATCAAATACATGAACCTATGCTAGCTTGGCAAATTCTAAACCTCTATATTCATTGTTGCTTTAATAGAGATTAACACGCTATCTTATAAGTTCGTGACGCTCAAAAGACGAATAAGCACAACCAATACTAGGATATCATACAATCACAGCACACTAAGGTATCGAAACAAATTAACTATTGAAATCCATAAGTAAATCCGTTAGAACCCCATGATAACGATTAGCCCATAACCAAACTCATCATCACCGTGGGTTCCGATGAAAGCATGGTATAATAAACTAAGTCTTTATAAACTGAATAATAATCAAGTACGTTAAACAAGAGTAATAGGTTCAACAAATAAGAAAACTAGCATCCAAGATTATAACTCAATTAAAGAATCACAAGTATAAACAAGCTTTTCTTCTCCTTTGTTGTATTTGTGCTCCTAGGTTTTCTCTCCATCTTCTCCTTAATCTTTGTCATTAAAAACGTCTTATTTAGGCTTTATATATGCTATAGAATCATCCTGGGCCTTCAACAATCAGAATCATACAAGAATCAGGATTCTCAGATGTCGGCCTGGCATGCGCGCTGCAACTCTGACAACCGGCATGACCGCGCGCTAACACAGTGCGGGCGCGCTGACCTTCTGGAAAAACTTCTGACTTTATTTTATTTGCTGATTTCTGATGGCGATCAACGAGTGAACATCCGAGGCACCTCCCCAACACCAATTTAGCACCAAAATAATGTTAAATCTCATACTACTGTTATCTATGCCTGAAATGCAAAACACTACAAAAACGCATCAAAAACATAAATAACTCGAGTACAAAACACCAATTCAAGCCTTTATAGGACGTTCTAAGTGGACATAAATGCCACTTAACATACACCAAATACAAAAATATTTAGTATAACAACGAAAACAAACTTATTAGAGATATAACCTATCAAGATCTAGTGTTTGATATATCACTTTAAATTAAATAGCTTTTATCAAATGGGAAATAAAATATAAATTAGTTAGATAATTGAGTGTATCTATTTAAATCTTTATGATGTGGTATGTATTGATTTCGACAGCAATTATCCTTTGAAAACCTTTAATAAATTGAATGATTAAATCAAGAGTATTTAATTTTGCAGAGTTCCGTTGTATTGTGTTGGAGAAGAATTAATCCAAATCAATTAAATCTAACTGATATAAGTAAGTATCTTTAATAGAAAGACTTGTGTACGTGGCTCCACCACAACCAAGTAATTGGGATAAGTTATGTCGTGTTTTATCATGATATCGTTCTAGAACTCGACTTCGTGTTGTAGCTCCGACACTCAACCGTAACCATTTGTAAGCTCCCAGAAATTGATCATGTAGTTACGTATAGCTTGCCTTAATAATTTATTTACATAATAGCTTGAACTTGACCATGCATGTCTTTGACATGCTAGGGCTCGACCAAGAGAACAAGTGTGTCGCCGCTGTACTTAGAATTTTAAGCAAACTAGAGCTAGAACTTGACTTTTTCTTCCTTAGTAGCCTAGGATTCAACATGTTGTTCCCCTGGAGAGTTCATGACTTAGTTCCTTAAAGAGACAAGCTTGGACTCGACATTTGTATGTTGAACTTGACTTAAAGCATGTAGAGCTCGATATAGTTTCTATGATAAGTTTTCCTTTGAAATCTAATCAACAAATTCAAAGACTCAACATTATTGTAATATCCCATATATTTTCAAATATTATTATTATTATTCGGAATTGTTTATGTGATTTTATGTGAATTTTTGGTGAATTATCTGAAAAGTAGAATAGATATCTGAATGTTATATGTGACATTATTTGAATATTTGAATTTTTATATGTCCAGAATAAAATATAGATAATTGTGGTATTTTTCTGGTAATTTTTGGAGTGTTATATGATTTTATAATGATTTATGAATTATTAATTATTTTCAGAATAATTATAAAATTATTTTATAAAGCCGGGAATCTTCCAACTTCAACCGTTTTGCGTTTTTACAACCCGAAACTCTTCCGAAAACTCCTTCCTAACCTAATCTGGTAATTCCGGACATTTTCCGTGTTTTGACTTTTTCGATCCGGATTACAGTTTGACTCGTGCGCGGCCTGGCGCAATATTTTCGATACGATAGTTATTTCGGTAATCAATAAAAACCCGTAATCTCGAAAGACAGGATATTTTTACGTTATGTTCGTATATGGTGTTTTATAAAAAGCCCGGTTTTGATAATTATCCAATTCTGGTATTGAATTGTATCGTTTTTACAGTTACTTAGCGGCTAAGCAACTAATTTAACGATCCAAAACGATCCAGAACGATCCAATATTCCATAAATATAAATAGCCTATTTCTTATTTCGTTTATTTCGTTTATTCATTTGCAACCAGTTAAAATACCGTAAAAACAGAGAAAAACCCGAGAAACCGATACGTTTCCGAGAATCAAACACACGAACGAAGGCGTTATCGAACTCCGATTCGGGCGTGCAGCATATCAAAACGAAGCTCTCGAAATCTTCTTTTTGAATCAATCATCAGTTTCTGCCCAGAAATCACAGTAATTTTCTTATTTAATTATTTATATTCGAATTAATTGATAATTAAATTATGAAAATTTGTTCTTGATGTTGTTGATGTGATTTGATGCTTCCATGTTGTAGAGTATGTTTTTCTGGTCGATTTGGTATATTATACTTCAAAAATAAGGTTCGGTATCATATAGAGATTGAGGTTTAATTTTCTGAAAATTTTTTGAATATGTGTTCTTGGTGTTCTTGAAAAGTTCTGAGAATCAAACCCAAATTTGAGGGTGATGCAGACTTCATAATTTGAAGTATGAGTAACCAAAATGTTCAGATTTTCATGTTCTTTCTGTTTATGCCCTCAAATCATTCAAACGACTAGGGATGTGAAAAATTCGTAATTTAGGGTTAATATTCGAATTTGGGGGTTTCTTGATTTTTAGTTGTTCATTGAATTACGTTATGCAGAAGAATAAATCGTGTTTCTCTGAGTTTAACGGTATTTTTGGATTGAATTATGGTGTCCGATTTAAAGTAGCCGGAAAAGCTCGGTTTTGACCGGCTTTAATGGCGGTTTAGCCGGAACCGAGGACTCGACAGTGTTTTGTTATTGTCGATGTCGTCTCTGAATTGTGGTAGTGTTGTAGAATCGATAGGGACTGAAAAGCAGAATGATCGAGCCGGTTTGGAGCTCGATTGGGGTTCACCGGGAAACGAAACCTCGCCGGATTCTGCAATTTTCCGGCGGGTTTCTTCAGTTTCTTGGTGACCCGTTTGGGTCGGTTTTTGACCCGGATTTCGACCCGCTTTTAATCCTATAAACCCAGTTGCAAAAATCTGAAAACTGTTTCTGAATTTCTGATTTAAAAATAATTCAAAAATCCTATTTTAATTTCTAAAAAAATTCATTTTGTTTTGAAAATTCATGATTTTAATTCTGAAAATTTATTTTTTTTAATTCAAAATAAATCCAAATTATTTAGTTAATTAATTTTAGTTGATAATTAATTATTTAATTAGTCAATTAATTTAAATATTAATTGATTAATTAATTTAATTAGTTATTAATTAATTTTAATTGATTATTTAATTAGATTTAATTATTTAAAATTGATTTAAAAATTCCGAAAAATAGTTTCGAGCTTTAAAATATTATTTTAAATTATTTTCCCGGCTCGATAATTTTTATAAAATTATTTTCGAGTATTCGAGCCCTATTATTTAATTATTAAATGATTTGGAGACCCGTTTTATTCCGAAAAATGTTCAAAAATTCATAATAAATCGACCGTTTGTCCGTTTAATACGAAACGAATGCGTACAGACTCAGAAAAATATTGCGCTTTCAATAAAAATACTTTTGAGACCTAATTTATTTTATATTGCAATGTCATTTAATTTGTATATCAGTTTGAGTCGGTATTTGATCGATAAATGCTAATATTGACCTGATTTTCATTCTGAGCGCACTGAGACGTATCTTTTAATGATCTGAATTATGTATTGCATGAGTTATGAGATTTCGTGTTATACAAATGTCATGATTATGTGTTATGTGATAAGTATGCTATTTGTTTACAGTTTAATATGCCATGCTTAGTTATAAATGGTCGGGGAGATGTCAAGACGTAGAGTTACGTCGATTGAGTTTAGTTCTGTCAATTAAGATAGTCTTTTTGTTTATAGAATCGAGTAGCAAGGAGTACAGTCAAGTGTTAGACGAAGATAGTAGCCAGCAGTTAGAAGCAGAGTTAAAGTAAGAGGTTATTGAGCATACCAGGCAAGTACCCATAACTTCACTTATCGTTCAAGTGACGTTCATTTCTAATCATATTATACAAGTACCTATATCTTTATTTATCATTCAATTGATATTGACTCTGAACTTTATTCTTTCAATATCCATACTATTCTAAGTTCAGAATAGTTAAACGTTTTATGTTTCGCTATGAATTACTCTATACGGCAAAGCTTTGAATTGAGATTAGCGAATAACTAATTGTTCTGGTTATTTTGCCATTGGTTGTTGAGAAAAATCCGGACCATGAGAAATGGGGAGTTATGTGGTTAAGGATGTCATTTGATTCGACTCCTTTGGCGGAAAATTGTTTTTATGGGTTGGATGGTTGCGTAAGAGGCCGTGGCGGCGGTCCAGTGTGAGCTATGTGTTATACAGGATATAACACCTTGCTAGGCCAATATGTGCCTTGGGTACCTTTTGTTTAGTTGGATATGCTTCGGCATACCGGTGTTGCTCCGCGGCTGATCACCGGCGGCAACACACCGTCGTTCGAGGATTCCAGTCCCAAAACATAATATATTGCAAATGTTGTTTATTATCAAATTTTTATCAGTTTTGATACTGTTCAGTTAGCTTAGTTGGTTTTGTTCATCAGATATACTGTTGTTATTCCAAATCATAAGCTATTTATTACTTGCTGAGCATTTCGTTCGCTCATACTTGTTTCATATCTTGATTCTTTCAGCTAGGCCAGAGCAAGCTTAAGTTCCAGGTCTGACCAGAGGTTTTGTGCTTGTAAATAGTTGGTGTGTTTCCAGGTAGACAGTTTGGGACGCTTAATTAGTCTAGAGGTTTGTAATAAAATTTGAATAAGTTGTAAAACTAATTAGACTATGGTCTGTAATAACAGTTGGTTTGTATTAGTGCCTGTTCCATACTATAACCTGTGATCGATCCAGTGTAGGTAAAAGGGGTCGTATTTATTATATTATTCCGCTGTGATTATTTTATTTTGGTTTATTGGCGAGTGACCCCCAAATCTAGACCCCGGGTTTGGAGGGCGTCACAGGTTGGTATCAGAGCCATATGTTATGGTCACTGAAACAGGCGTAGGATTGTCATAGATGAGTCATAGGAAGATCACATAAGATAGGCGCGTGTAGTTTAGCTTTCATAGGATTAAATTTAGGTTATTGGGTTAGGTTGTAGTTAAGTTGTTTAGGTTTCCTATTTTGCGTTTAGCTTTAGGCCTTGTGTCATTGCCGCTATTTTGTTGATTTAGTTAAGATTTCGAGCAAGGATTTAAAAGGATTGGATAATTCGGAGTAATTTTCTTTGTGTTATTATTCTTGAGATAATAAGCAGGATTATGTGATAATCATGTCGCTTGTGTTAATAAGGTAGCAAGTTTATGATATTCAGGGAAGAGATACTGTTTGCGAATTTTGATATGCTAAGGAATTGCTACATATTTGACACAATGCTTGACAGATTATTATATATATGTTGCTTGTTTCTTACCAGAATAATGGCACCAAAGAGAAGGAATAATTCAGGAGAGGGTAGTACCGAGAGCCATACAGATCCAGCGATTATCCAGATGTTGGGACTGATGCAGCAGATAATGTTACATCTTACGCAGCAGCAGCAACAACAACAACAACAACAGCAACAGCAGCAGCGAGCAGCACCACCTGCAGTGACTTTTAAGCAGTTTCAAGCAGTGAAGCCACCTGAGTTCAAGGGAAGTGCTGATCCTGTGGAAGCGAATGCATGGCTCAAGGAGATGGAAAAGGCTTTTGAATTGGTCGGAGCAGGAGCTGAGCAGAAGACCAAGTTTGCAAGTTACTTTCTGAAGGGTGAGGCGAACTATTGGTGGGAATCCGCGCGAGCATTGGAAGGAGGTGAGTTTATAACTTGGGAGAGATTCACAGAGCTATTTCTAGAGAAGTATTTTCCGAGGTATATGAAAAATCAAATGGAGATCCAATTCTTGAACTTGACCCAGGGAGATCTTACTGTAGCTGAGTACGAAGCTACGTTTACTGAATTAGCGAGGTTCGTGCCAGACCAGGTTGATACGGATGAAAAGAAAGCAAGAAGGTTTGAGCAGGGATTGAGATTTTGGATTCAGAATAGGGTGGCCATGTTTGAATTGACTTCATATGTGGCAGTGGTGCAGAAAGCAATGGTGATTGAAAGTAAGAGTGATATGTATCAAAAAGGGAAGGATGGGAAGAAAAGGAAAATAGAAACCTCAGAGGGAGGCCAGCAACAAGGTAACTTCCAGGGCCGTTTCAATAAAAGGCCAGAGTTTCAGGATAATAAGAGTGTGGGATTTAAGAAACCACGGCCAGGAAATGGGAACCGTTTTCAGAATTCAAATCAGCAGAGACCCAATCGTCCACCTGCGTCAGAGTGCAAATTTTGTGGTAGAAGGCATTTTGGGATTTGTAAGGCTAATGTGTTGTGTTATAAGTGCAATCAGAAGGGACACTATTCTAATGAGTGTCGAAGTCAGACTACAGCTCAAAGATCAGGGACAGTGTGCTTTAAATGTGGAAAGATGGGGCATATTGCCAGGGACTGCCAGACAACTGAACCAACTGCTAATGTGCCAAGGATTGAAGGACCACCAACAAAGAACCAGCCAAAGGCTAGGACATTCAATATGACTATGAAGGATGCTGTTCAGAGTTCAGACGTGGTGGCAGGTACGCTTTCAGTCAACTCCATAGATGTTAAAGTTTTATTTGATTCTGGAGCTACAAGATCATTTATTTCTCAAAGTTTTGTCGATAAACTGCATTACGAAGTTAAGTTGTTAGAACAAGCATTAATGATAGAGTTAGCTAATAAGGACCAAGTTTTTGTTGACCGAGTGTGCCCGAGGTGCGATATTGAAATAGGAAGACATCATTTTTATGCCAACTTGATACCTTTTAAGTTGGGAGAATTTGATGTTATTTTAGGAATGGATTGGTTGTCAGAAAATAACGCTCAGATTGATTGTAAGAATAGGAAAGTGAGACTTCAGACCTTGGATAGTAAGAAGAAGGTAATATTTCAAGGAAATAGGCAAGAGAAGAAGTTCTTAGCGATCGCTCAAGTGAAAAAGTTATTGCGTCAGAATTGTGAAGCATATTTGGCCCATATGGTAGACACCAGTAAAGAAGTTCCAGCACTAGAAGTGATTCCAGTTGTCAACGAATTTTCAGATGTTTTCCTAGATGATCTACCAGGATTACCTCCCGACAGAGAAATTGAATTTGCGATTGATCTAGCACCCGGAACAGAACCAGTCTCTAAAGCTCCGTACCGGATGGCACCAGTGGAGATGAAAGAATTGGCAACTCAGCTGCAAGATCTTTTGGAGAAAGGAGTTATAAAACCCAGTGTATCCCCATGGGGCGCACCAGTACTGTTTGTCAAGAAGAAAGACGGGAGTATGCGACTGTGTATTGACTATCGAGAATTAAACAAGCTGACCATTAAGAACAAATACCCATTGTCGAGGATCGATGATCTGTTTGACCAATTGAAAGGCGCTATATGGTTTTCTAAAATTGATTTAAGATCCGGATATCATCAACTGAAGATCAAGCCTGAAGATATTCCGAAGACCGCATTTAGAACCAGATATGGGCATTATGAGTTTCTAGTGATGGCATTTGGATTAACCAACGCACCAGCAGCTTTCATGGATCTGATGAATCGAGTATTTAAGAACTATTTGGATAAATTCGTGATCATGTTTATAGACGACATCTTGATCTATTCTAAAACAGAAGAGGAGCATGCAGAGCATTTGGGGATAGTTCTGGAAATACTGCGACGGGAGAAATTGTACGCAAAGTTCTCCAAGTGTGAATTTTGGTTAAAAGAAGTACGATTTCTTGGGCACGTGATTAGCAATAAAGGAGTGGAAGTGGATCCAGCAAAGGTTGAAGCCATAATCAACTGGGAGAGGCCAAAAACACCAACAGAAGTAAGAAGTTTCATGGGATTAGCAGGTTACTACAGAAGATTTGTGCAGGATTTCGCGAAGATAGCTATGCCATTGACAAAGCTCACTAGGAAAAATCAGAAATTTGAATGGGAGGAGAAGTGTGAAGAAAGTTTCCAGGAATTAAAGAATAGATTAGTATCTTCTCCAGTACTAGTCTTGCCAGATGAACAAGGAAATTTTGTGATCTACAGTGACGCGTCGTACAAAGGATTGGGATGTGTTTTGATGCAGCATGACAAGGTAATAGCCTATGCTTCAAGACAGTTGAAACCACATGAAGAAAAGTATCCAACGCATGATCTAGAATTGGCAGCTATAGTGTTTGCATTGAAGATATGGAGGCATTATCTTTATGGGGAAAAGTGCGAGATCTACACGGACCACAAGAGTTTAAAGTATATCTTCACCCAGAAGGATTTGAACATGAGGCAGAGAAGATGGCTAGAATTGATCAAGGACTATGACTGTACTATTAACTATCATCCAGGTAAAGCAAATATGGTGGCCGACGCTCTGAGCAGAAAAGAAAGGTTAAACATGATAACTTCATCCGAGGAATTAATCAGGGAATTTGAGAAGCTGAAAATAGAGGTTAGTATTCCAAGTATGTCTACAGAGGTATTGTGTGCAATGTCTTTTCAACCAGAATTATTAGAGAAAATAAGAAGATGTCAGGAAGAAGTAATGAGCCATGAACGAGACAGTTTGACAGGAGAAGAAACAGGGAGTCAAAAGGATGATAAAGGGATATTAAGATTTTCTTCCAGAATATGGATACCCAACATAGCCGAGCTGAAAGATGAAATTCTTCGAGACGCTCACAACTCTAGATACTCAATTCATCCCGGGAGTACGAAGATGTATAGAGACTTAAGGGAAAACTTTTGGTGGCCAAGCATGAAGAAAGAAATTGCAGAATGGGTAAGTAAGTGTTACACTTGCCAGCGAGTCAAAGCGGAACATCAAAGGCCCAGTGGACTGATACAACCATTGGACATTCCAGAATGGAAGTGGGAGCATATCGCGATGGATTTCGTAGTTGGATTACCGAGGACCAGGACGAATCATGATGCTATTTGGGTTATTATCGATAGATTGACGAAGTCGGCGCATTTTCTTTCTATCAATGAAAGATTCTCAATGGATAAATTGGTTCGGTTATATCTTAAGGAAATTGTGACACGACATGGAGTTCCAGTATCCATAGTTTCAGACAGAGATCCTCGATTTAACTCAAGATTTTGGAGAAATTTTCAAGATTGTCTCGGAACGAAGCTGAACATGAGTACCGCGTATCATCCGCAGACGGACGGTCAAAGTGAAAGAACGATTCAGACTATTGAAGATATGCTGAGGGTATGTGCACTAGATTTTGAAGGGAGTTGGGACGAGCATTTGCCATTAGTTGAATTCTCCTACAACAACAGCTATCATGCCAGCATTGGAATGCCGCCTTACGAAGCCTTGTACGGGAGAAGATGCAGATCTCCAATATATTGGGAAGAAGTTGGTGAGAGAAAGATTTTGGGTCCAGAATTGATCCAGCAGACAAAAGAGAAAATAGAACTCATTCGGAAAAGATTAACAGCAGCTCAAGACCGTCAACGTAAATATGCAGATCCTACCAGAAAAGATATGGAATTTGAAGTTGGTGAAGCAGTGCTATTAAAAGTTTCTCCTTGGAAAGGTCTATCAAGATTTGGGAAGAAAGGAAAGCTGAGTCCGCGTTATGTTGGTCCTTTTGAGATTTTGAAGCGTGTGGGAAAGGTTGCTTATGAATTAGCGTTACCACCTCACATGCAACATATTCACAATGTGTTCCATGTGTCGATGTTGAAGCATTATTTGCCTGATTCGAACCATGTGATAGAATACGAGCCAATCGAGATCCAACCAGATTTATCTTTTGTAGAGCAACCAGTACAGATTTTAGATAAGAAAGAAAGAGTACTTAGGAATAAGTCTGTATCTTTAGTGCGAGTCTTGTGGAGGAATCCCAAGGTTGAAGAGTCGACTTGGGAATTGGAAAGCGAAATACGATCCAAGTATCCTCATTTATTTTCCTAGGCTGATTCTGAGGACAGAATCCTGTTAAGGGGGGTAGATTGTAATATCCCATATATTTTTAAATATTATTATTATTATTCGGAATTGTTTATGTGATTTTATGTGAATTTTTGGTGAATTATCTGAAAAGTAGAATAGATATCTGAATGTTATATGTGACATTATTTGAATATTTGAATTTTTATATGTCCAGAATAAAATATAGATAATTGTGGTATTTTTCTGGTAATTTTTGGAGTGTTATATGATTTTATAATGATTTATGAATTATTAATTATTTTCAGAATAATTATAAAATTATTTTATAAAGCCGGGAATCTTCCAACTTCAACCGTTTTGCGTTTTTACAACCCGAAACTCTTCCGAAAACTCCTTCCTAACCTAATCTGGTAATTCCGGACATTTTTCGTGTTTTGACTTTTTCGATCTGGATTACGGTTTGACTCGTGCGCGGCCCGGCGCAATATTTTCGATACGATAGTTATTTCGGTAATCAATAAAAACCCGTAATCTCGAAAGACGGGATATTTTTACGTTATGTTCGTATATGGTGTTTTATAAAAAGCCCGGTTTTGATAATTATCCAATTCTGGTATTGAATTGTATCGTTTTTACAGTTACTTAGCGGCTAAGCAACTAATTTAACGATCCAAAATGATCCAGAACGATCCAATATTCCATAAATATAAATAGCCTATTTCTTATTTCGTTTATTTCATTTATTCATTTGCAACCAATTAAAATACCGTAAAAACAGAGAAAAACCCGAGAAACCGATACGTTTCCGAGAATCAAACACACGAACGAAGGCGTTATCGAACTCCGATTCGGGCGTGCAGCATATCAAAACGAAGCTCTCGAAATCTTCTTTCTGAATCAATCATCAGTTTCTGCCCAGAAATCACAGTAATTTTCTTATTTAATTATTTATATTCGAATTATTTGATAATTAAATTATGAAAATTTGTTCTTGATGTTGTTGATGTGATTTGATGCTTCCATGTTGTAGAGTATGTTTTTCTGGTCGATTTGGTATATTATACTTCAAAAATAGGGTTCGGTATCATATAGAGATTGAGGTTTAATTTTCTGAAAATTCTTTGAATATGTGTTCTTGGTGTTCTTGAAAAGTTCTGAGAATCAAACCCAAATTTGAGGGTGATGCAGACTTCAGAATTTGAAGTATGAGTAACCAAAATGTTCAGATTTTCATGTTCTTTCTGTTTATGCCCTCAAATCATTCAAACGACTAGGGATGTGAAAAATTCGTAATTTAGGGTTAATATTCGAATTTGGGGGTTTCTTGATTTTTAGTTGTTCATTGAATTAGGTTATGCAGAAGAATAGATCGTGTTTCTCTGAGTTTAACGGTATTTTTGGATTGAATTATGGTGTCCGATTTAAAGTAGCCGGAAAAGCTCGGTTTTGACCGGCTTTAATGGCGGTTTGGCCGGAACCGAGGACTCGACAGTGTTTTGTTATTGTCGATGTCGTCTCTGAATTGTGGTAGTGTTGTAGAATCGATAGGGACTGAAAAGCAGAATGATCGAGCCGGTTTGGAGCTCGATTGGGGTTCGCCGGGAAACGAAACCTCGCCGGATTCTGCAATTTTCCGGCGGGTTTCTTCAGTTTCTTGGTGACCCGTTTGGGTCGGTTTTTGACCCGGATTTCGACCCGCTTTTAATCCTATAAACCCAGTTGCAAAAATCTGAAAACTGTTTCTGAATTTCTGATTTAAAAATAATTCAAAAATCCTATTTTAATTTCTAAAAAAATTCATTTTGTTTTGAAAATTCATGATTTTAATTCTGAAAATTTATATTTTTAATTCAAAATAAATCCAAATTATTTAGTTAATTAATTTTAGTTGATAATTAATTATTTAATTAGTCAATTAATTTAAATATTAATTGATTAATTAATTTAATTAGTTATTAATTAATTTTAATTGATTATTTAATTAGATTTAATTATTTAAAATTGATTTAAAAATTCCAAAAAATAGTTTCGAGCTTTAAAATATTATTTTAAATTATTTTCCCGGCTCGATAATTTTTATAAAATTATTTTCGAGTATTCGAGCCCTATTATTTAATTATTAAATGATTTGGAGACCCGTTTTATTCCGAAAAATGTTTAAAAATTCATAATAAATCGACCGTTTGTCCGTTTAATACGAAACGAACGCGTACAGACTCAGAAAAATATTGCGCTTTTAATAAAAATACTTTTGAGACCTAATTTATTTTATATTGCAATGTCATTTAATTTGTATATCAGTTTGAGTCAGTATTTGATCGATAAATGCTAATATTGACCTGATTTTCATTCTGAGCGCACTGAGACGTATCTTTTAATGATCTGAATTATGTATTGCATGAGTTATGAGATTACGTGTTATACAAATGTCATGATTATGTGTTATGTGATAAGTATGCTATTTGTTTACAGTTTAATATGCCATGCTTAGTTATAAATGGTCGGGGAGATGTCAAGACGTAGAGTTACGTCGATTGAGTTTAGTTCTGTCAATTAAGATAGTCTTTTTGTTTATAGAATCGAGTAGCAAGGAGTACAGTCAAGTGTTAGACGAAGATAGTAGCCAGCAGTTAGAAGCAGAGTTAAAGTAAGAGGTTATTGAGCATACCAGGCAAGTACCCCTAACTTCACTTATCGTTCAAGTGACGTTCATTTCTAATCATATTATACAAGTACCTATATCTTTATTTATCATTCAATTGATATTGACTCTGAACTTTATTCTTTCAATATCCATATTATTCTAAGTTCAGAATAGTTAAACGTTTTATGTTTCGCTATGAATTACTCTATACGGCAAAGCTTTGAATTGAGATTAGCGAATAACTAATTGTTCTGGTTATTTTGCCATTGGTTGTTGAGAAAACTCCGGACCATGAGAAATGGGGAGTTATGTGGTTAAAGATGTCATTTGATTCGACTCCTTTGGCGGAAAATTGTTTTTATGGGTTGGATGGTTGCGTAAGAGGCCGTGGCGGCGGTCCAGTGTGAGCTATGTGTTATACAGGATATAACACCTTGCTAGGCCAATATGTGCCTTGGGTACCTTTTGTTTAGTTGGATATGCTTCGGCATACCGGTGTTGCTCCGCGGCTGATCACCGGCGGCAACACACCGTCGTTCGAGGATTCCAGTCCCAAAACATAATATATTGCAAATGTTGTTTATTATCAAATTTTTATCAGTTTTGATACTGTTCAGTTAGCTTAGTTGGTTTTGTTCATCAGATATACTGTTGTTATTCCAAATCATAAGCTATTTATTACTTGCTGAGCATTTCGTTCGCTCATACTTGTTTCATATCTTGATTCTTTCAGCTAGGCCAGAGCAAGCTTAAGTTCCAGGTCTGACCAGAGGTTTTGTGCTTGTAAATAGTTGGTGTGTTTCCAGGTAGACAGTTTGGGACGCTTAATTAGTCTAGAGGTTTGTAATAAAATTTGAATAAGTTGTAAAACTAATTAGACTTTGGTCTGTAATAACAGTTGGTTTGTATTAGTGCCTGTTCCATACTATAACCTGTGATCAATCCAGTGTATGTAAAAGGGGTCGTATTTATTATATTATTCCGCTGTGATTATTTTATTTTGGTTTATTGGCGAGTGACCCCGAAATCTAGACCCCGGGTTTGGAGGGCGTCACAATTATGCCCTTAATAAGGTAAGGACTCGACCAAAACTCGTTGTAGGTTGTCCATGACTTAGTTTTTAGCAACCAAATTAATTCTAGGAATCGATATATTGTATGTCGAGTTCAACATCGTTAGAGTTAAACTCGACATTGTCCCCTTATATAGAGTTCATATCCTAGTTTCTTTAGGCATTCTTCTTATTCTTAGAACTCGACTATGTCATCTATTATAATAACTTACACTCGACCATACTCCATAGTATAGGTGACTTCGAACGATTTTAAGCTTTAAAAACAATTTATGTAAACTGCGAGATATGCCACTTTGTACCTTCAATTCTTCAAGTCTTCTAATCTTTTGATATTCATATTTAAATATCGAGCATATATACTTCTTGAATATGAAACCTTTACTTAACAGTTCTTCAAATGATAATACTTAATTTTCCTTCACAAATCACTAACACCTATTGTAATTGGTCTGGTTCACAAAAAAAAAGTTTCACTCTTAGGATTTCGTATTATAAACTTTTTAAATCTCTGTTAAGTCTTCTACCATGCTTACAGCTTCACTGAAAATTCTTTAGATCGTTACATTAATCCTGAAAATTATTTCGAATGCCTTCAATCTTATTACTCAACTGCCTGGACATATTAATAAACTTCGTACAAATTTCTATTTACGATTTATTCACTGCAGCTACCAAGATCATTGTGTATATTACAATAATTTCAATTTATACTGATTCTTATGAAACATAAGATTATTTGAAATCCATATTTTATGTCGAGTTATCCAATCAGCATTATTGATATTACATATTCAACTTCAATCTTGCTCACAAACACACACATACACACACACACCACTACTATAAATAGTGCATACGACATCAGTGTTTAGATATCGGCACGTAATGCCCCCGATGTTAAAAGAATTTTTAACATCGGATTTTTTAAAGCGACGTTAAAATATGTAGTTGATTTCGGTTTATATAGTAGCCGTTGTCTATGTTCAAATTTAAAAAATGCCAAAAAAACGTTTTTCACTTTGACATCGGTTTTTTTATACTAACTATTATCTATAGCCAATTTAAAAATAATCAAATAACTTATCATTTTCCCCCCAATCATTACACAAATTCCCCCCATTTAACCACAAATTTATTTCCCCTTAACAAATATTTTATTACCCCTTTTCCAAAATATCCTCCTTTTATTCACACACTCACAGCTCTACCCTCTTTCCTCCTTTCTGGAACAAAGTGGCAACTTCTTTCCTCTCTTTGCTCACACACCCCTACAGCGATTCCATCTCACTATCTTTCCTTCTCTCTCCTCTTTGTTCTCTTTCTCTCTTGTTTCTTGCCAACTTTGTCTAAAATACCCTAATTTAGACCTAGTATTCATCTTTTCACATTCAAAGCCCAAACAAAAACACTAATTAATCATGAAATCGAGCATGAAATTGGTAGTATTTTGGCTAAATTGTCCTGAAAGGAGCTTTGGGTTTGGTTTAGTGTATGTAAATTCAAAATTTATTTTATTTTTATATTTAATCTATCTTTGTTCATAGATCTACTACTTTATTAAGCTTTATAGAAATATTTAGAGGCTATGTTGAAGCAAGATGTGAGAATTAATGATATCATGCGGTGTTATTTAAATTAATATACTACTTCTATGGCTAAATTGCTATAAAAAAACCCATTCAACCACAAAGATATTTGCTTACAACATGATGGAGTACTTTTGTTACCTCCAAAAGATTAGTCATTGGGGATTTTTTTATTTTTCTCAGGGATTTCTTATGTTTTAATCACTTTATGCCACCTATGTGTTTGTTTTTATGTTGATGGTTCATTTTGTGTAGTTACATCTGTTACAAATTTATGTTGAACTATATTTTTGTGAATTTAGTAACCTTTATGATTTAGATTCCACTCGTGTCTAATTTAGATAATCAATTGCCAATCATATGTGATGCTCTTTTGTAAATTTCATCCAATATAGTTCTTGTTCTTTGACTAACAGCAATACTTACAATAGGTTGGCACTTAAAAGCATGTCCAAATTACAAAAAATTTTGTTAATGGATTATCTAGAATGCTGATTATTCTTACCCAAAATTTGATGGAGAAGAATACCCTGAAAGAAGGTAATCATTTGTTTCTGAACTATCGATGCTATCAGCTTTTTCGGTGTGCTTGTGGTAATGATCTCTTTTGGTCCATCAGATTCACCACCACAACTGGTGAGACGAAGACATATCCTCTTAATGGGAATGTTCTAAATGGAGATGAAGACATATAATCTTAAATTATGGATGTTAGAACTAGTTTGTTTACTAGAATATTAGATGTTGGCACTATATCTAGAAGTTTGGAAGTTTTGTATTAAATGATTGAAAGCTAAGCTATAAAAAAATTTGGTTAGATATTTTTTGCATGATTTCATTTACGTGATTGATAAGTAGATTTTATATCCATTTAGAACGCTTCATATCGGCTTAAGTTGATGACTTGACCTCAAGTATGTGGTGTTTTTGATGCATTTTTGTTGAGTCTTTGCAGAGCTATAACTAGAGTCATAAATGGACTTTTCTATGCTTCTATGGTGAAATGAGATCATGAAATGAAGGGCAAAAGCTTGCCAGAGGAGAAGAGCGAGAAATAAAGAAAGCAAAAAAAATTCAGCAGAAGGCAGGCACGACCGCCCTCTACCTGGGCGCGCCCGCGTTGCTTTAACAGAAGGTCAGCGCGCCCGCGCTGTGTCTTGGCGTGCCCGCGCTAGGTCGTTTAGAAAGAAATCCTGTTTTGATTCTGATTGGAAGTTTCGTGCGGTCAAAGTAATCTGGAAGTATAAATACCATAAGATATCAATCAGAAGGACAGAACTGAAGGGAAAAACAAAAAGTGGAGAGCATAAGATGGCTAAGAAGAAGAAGATCTAGTTCTACATCTTATTTTTATTCTTTTAATTAGGCGATACTTTGGATGCTCGTTTCAAAGTTGTTTTCTAAATTTTAATACTTTAATATTCTCTTGTAGTATTCAAAACCTTTTTATTATCATATTTTCATTGGAACCCATGATGACGAGCCGTTCGATTATGAACTAATCGTTATCATGGGATTCTAACGGATTTATTTATGGAGTTTTGTAGTTGACTGCCTTAAAGTTTTCAGTGTGTGATGAATTATTGATTTCCTAGTATGGTTGTGCTTAATCTTCTTGGATATTTAGCTAACATCTAAGTTGTATTGTTAATCTCTATTGAATGTGAAAGTGGATATAGGTTTTAGAACTTGCCATGATAGCATAGGTTTATGGATGTTTTAACATGCATGATTCGTAGTGTAATTTAAACCATCTTACGCTGCCCTATGTGATCTCAATGGATAACTTGCTCTTAAACCGTTATGTTTTCAAATCTTATAGACATATAGGGTCTAAACATAATTGGTGTCTGCTAGCTTCTATCTAATTTGTGGATGGTGAGTGGTAAGGTATATGTATATTGAAAGATAGCGTGTATTAATTTCGTGTTGTCTGATTAGTTATCATAACCATCACATACTATGATTAAAGGCATAAACTCTGAATGAAGTATTTAATGAAGTTGAAATCCCATATTTTATTTCATATAAGTAACTTGATTTTAAACTCTTAGTTAATTCATTCTAGCATAATTACTTTTAGATAATCAAACTCAATTTGATACTTGTCTTAGCAGTGAATAATAATCATACATTGTCGCATAAGTGCATATTTTGAATTAAACCAGTCTCTGTGGGAATGAACTAAACTTAATCTTATACTACTTGTGACCGCGTACGCTTGCGTATTTTGTGCGAACAAGTATTTGGAGCCGCTGTCGGGGATCGGTGTTAAATTTAGTTTATGTGCTTGTCATCAGTGGTCATTAAAGTTCATTGACTCGGATTATTTCTCTTACCAATTTTACTTTGTTTGTGAGTTGCAGGTATTCGAGCGAGCGTGTATGCGAACACGTTCTCAATCTTGTAAGGACACACTAGAAGAAGTAGAAACGGAAGTGATCATTGCAATGGGAGAACCAGCTCCAGAAATGAAAGCATTGAAGAATTATTCTCAACCAAAAATCAATGACATTCAGTCCGGCATTGTCAGACCAGCCATTGCAGCTAATACCTTTGAAATCAAGCCTAGCACGATTCAAATGGTACAGAATTCAGTCCAGTTTGGGGTGCTCCAACGGAAGATCCCAATATGAACATTAGGGATTTCATCGAGATTTGCGACACCTTCAAGTTCAACGGTGTTTCGGAAGATGCTGTGAAACTGAGACTTTTCCCATTTTCTATGAGGGTTAAAGCTAAGAGTTTGTTGCACTCTCTACCAGCAGGTTCCATTGTGACATGGAAGGATCTTGCTCAGAAATTTCTTACTAAATTCTTTCCTATGGCAAAAACAGCTGCAATCAGGAATGCTCTTACTCAATTTGCACAGCAGTCGGGAGAATCTTGATGTGAAGCTTAGGAGCGCTACAAGGAGATGCTTAGGAAGTGTCCTCATCATGGAATGCCTGATTGGATGGTAATCAATTGCTTTTATAATGGGTTGGGAGCACAGTCAAGGCCCATGCTAGATGCAACATCAGGTGGAGCCTTATGGGCTAAGAGCTATGAGGAAGCTTATGAGCTAATTGAAATGATGGCTGTTAATGAATATCAGAATCCAACTGAGAGACTACCACAAGGCAAGGTAGCAGGAATTCTGGAGGTGGATACTGCTACGGCTATAGGGGCTCAACTAAAGGTGTTGACTATGAAAGTGGATTCTCTGACCAACTATGGAGTTCATCAGATAGCAAGTATTTGTGAGCTTTGTGCAGGTGCCCATGCGACGGATCAATGTGCTATATCTAGTGAGTCAGCATACTTTGTGAGTAATTTTCAGAGACCACAACAACAAGTTCCTGCCGCTTATCATCCTAATAACCGTAACCATCCTATTTTCAGCTGGAGCAATAATCAGAGTGGTATGCATCATCCACAACAGCTTACCAGCAGTTTGGAGCCAAGTCATTCAACCCTCCTGGTTTTCAACAACAGTATGCACCAAGGCAACAATTTCAACCATAAGGAATACAACAACAATCTCATGGAAGTGCTGGTCAGTCTGCTAATGAAAAATCTGAATTGAAAGAATTGAGGCTAATGTGTAAAAGCCAAGCGGTTTCAATCAAAACTTTGGAAAATCAAATAGGATAAATTGCTAATGCGTTGTTGAATAGACCACAAAAAACTCTTACTAGTGATACAGAGGCTAACCCGGGCAAGAGGGACGTCAAAGAACAGTTGAAAGCAATCACTTTGAGAACCATCAAAAATCAGCAGCTGAACAAAATGAAGAAGTGCACAGGCAGAAGGTCAGCGCGCCCGCGCTACCTCTCAGCGCGCCCGCGCTCTCCCCTGAACCAGAAAATGAAAGTCTTGATAAAGCTTATCAGAAGGATGGTGAAGCGGAAATGAACAAAAATTTTGTTGAACAAGCTACTCCTGAGCAGAATACAGGCAACAAACAGGTCTAGCCACCTCCTCTATATCCAAAAAGACTTCAGAAGCAGAAGATCGACAAGCAGTTTGCCAAGTTTCTGGAGGTTTTCAAGAAATTGCATATTACCATACCTTTTACGAAAGCTCTAGAGCAGATGCCGAGCTATGCAAAGTTCATGAAGGGTATTCTATCTCAGAAGTTGAAACTTAAAGATTTAAAAACCGTTGTTCTAACGAAAGAGTGCAGTGTGGTGCAGCAACATAAATTGCCTCCTAAACTTAAATATTCGGAAAGCTTCACGATACCATGCACTATTGGCAAGTTATCTTTCGACAAGTGCTTGTGCGACTTGGGAGCTAGTATCAATCTGATGCCTTTATCTGTCTTCAGGCAACTTGGGCTGCCTGATCCAAAACCTATAAATATTTTCTTACAACTGGCTGATCGGTCCATCACGTATCCGAGAGGTATAGTGGAAGATGTTTTGGTTAAAGTGGATAAACTCATCTTCCCTGCTGATTTTGTTTTTTAGACTTTGAGGAGGATAAGAAGATTCATATTATCTTGGGAAGACCATTCTTAGCTACAGGCCAAGTTTGATTTATGTGCAAAAAGGAGAGCTTACAATGAGGGTTCAAGATCAGGATGTCACTTTTAATGTGTTCAATGTAATGAAATTCCTAACAGATGAAGAGGAGTGCTATAAAGTAGAACTGGTCGACTCGGTAATGAATTCGGAGATAGAGCAATTGCTAAGGTCAGATACCTTAGAGAGAGAGCCTTAACAGGGGAATCTGATATTAACGACGAAAAAGGAGCAGAGCAACTTCAATTGTTGAATGCATCTCTGTGGAAGAGGAAGTTGGATATGCCATTCGAGTCTCTTGGAATAGCAGAGCTAAAAAATTATCAGTAACGTCTTAAACCATCTATTAAAGAAGCTCCCACACTTGAGCTCAAACCACTGCCAGATCACTTGAGGTATGCATTTTTAGGTGATGCATCTACATTACCTGTTATTATTGTGTTTAACCTGTCAGGTAGTGATGAAGACAAGCTTTTGTGAATTCTGAGAGACTTCAAATCAGTAATCGGATGGACTATAGCAGATATCAAGGGAATAAGCCCTTCTTATTGTATGCATAAAATTCTGCTTGAGGAAGGAAGTAAACCTACCATTGAACATCAGAGAAGACTCAATCCTATCATGAAAGAGGTAGTGAAGAAAGAAATTCTTAAATGGCTGGATGCAGGGATCATTTATCCTATTTCAGACAGTTCATGGGTGAGCCCGGTTCAGTGTGTGCCTAAGAAAGGAGGCATTACAGTTGAAGCTAATGAGAAGAATGAGCTCATCCCTACTCGGACAGTCACAGGGTGGAGAGTATGCATGGATTATCAGAAATTGGATAAAGCCACTAGAAAAGATCATTTTCAGCTTCCATTCATCGATCAAATGCTTGATAGGTTGGCTGTTCATGAGTATTATTTTCTTCTGGATGGGTACTCAGGTTATAATCAGATTTGTATTGCCCCAGAAGATCAGGAGAAGACCACTTTTACAAGTCCTTTTGGCACTTTCGCTTTCCGCCGAGTTTCTTTTGGGCTCTGTGGTGAACCTGCTACTTTTCAGAGATGCATGATGGTCATATTCTCTAACATGATTGGTACAAATATGGAGGTGCTCATAGATGATTTTTCATTTTCGGATCTTCATATGATGAGTGTTTGCATAATCTGGTCTTGGTGCTGAAAAGGTGTTTTGAGACAAATCCGATGCTTAACTGGAAAAAATGTCACTTAATGGTGCAACAAGGTATCATTCTTGGGCACAAGATATCTAGAAAAGGGCTGGAAGTGGATAAGGCGAAAGTGGAGACTATTGAAAATCTTCCTCCACCAATCTCAGTTAAAGGAATCCGCAGTTTTCTTGGTCATGCGGGTTTTTATCGACGATTCATTAAAGACTTCTCCAAAATTTCTAAACCCTTGTGCAATTTGTTGGAGAAGGATGTTCCCTTCAAATTTGATGAAGAATGTTTAGCTGCTTTCGAGATTTTGAAAAAGAAGTTGACTACAGCACCTGTTATTACAGCACCTGATATGGGTGAGCCTTTTCAGATGATGTGTGATGCTAGCGACTTTGCAGTTGGAGCTGTTCTCGGTCAGAGAAAGAAAAATATTTTCCATGTGGTTTACTACGCTAGTAAAACCCTTAATGATGCTCAGCTAAATTACACTACTACGGAGAAGGAGCTTTTGGCAGTTGTTTACGGGTTCGAGAAATTCAGATCTTACTTGCATGGGACAAAAGTGACGGTTTACACCGATCATACAGCTATTAAATATTTGGTCTCGAAGAAAGATTCAAAACCTTGATTGATTCGATGGATTCTCTTGCTTCAGGAATTCGAGTTGGAAATTAAAGACAGGAAAGGTACGGTGAACTGTGAGGCGGTGATCGTTGTTCTTGCTACGACTTGATTTTAGAAGTTTCACGTCAAGCTAAAGACGGAAAACAAGCACTTCGTGGGAGGCAACCCATGCGTTTCTGGAGTATTGTCGCTTATAAAAAAATTGGCAGTAGCTCAGTGCGCCCGCGTTATCCTCCAGCACGCCCGCGCCTGTCTAACAGAAGCTCAGCATGCCCGCGCTCTCTTCCTGCGCGTCCGCGCCTACCCGCTGTCAAAAAAACATAAAAATACAAAACAAAACAAATGCTACACATGTTACGTGTATCGGCCGCCTGATTCTCCACCCGAAGAGGGTGATCCTGCCGATAGTTAGGTATGCTCTTGTTATCCTTATTATTGCCTTCAATGAGTCATTGAATATTTTAAGTTTGGGGGTGGCAATTTAAGGATTAGTAGTAGTAAAGTCGTGTTCATATATGAATCATATTGCATGTGTAGTGGTAGTTCATTCATAGTCTTGCATTACTATTCATATAGACCATAATTGTTTGCATAATTGTTTATGTTTATAATGTGAGTCCATTTAGTTGCATTTGCATAGCATATAGCATGATCCTGTAGGATGAGTTATTTCCGGTTGGTAGGTCGGTGTTGATTTGGGTATGGTGATGATGAATAATCGGATGATTAAGTTCTTATGAATTAACTTGCATGTCCAGAAGCAAAGCCTGTTCACAAGTCTTATCGGTTGCTTTTGGACTAGATCAGGGCCATACCGGTTTGGTTGTTGAAATTTAATCACTTGTTCACATTTAGAATGTTTGTTATTCCATTGATGATGAAGGAGCGCTAAAATATAAATTGGAGGAAACCATGGATTTAATTGCTAGTTGTTAATAAAAGTTAGGCGTCAAAAGGCTAGTAACTGCTTATATTTATGAGTAGTCTAGGGATGGATGAGATGGAGTGAAACGCACTCTTTCCAGAAAAGAAAAAAAAAAGAAAAAAAAGAAAATTTTCTTATTAGTATTTGATTATGCAGAACTGACCATGGGTGAGCTCTTTAATACTCAAGCAATTAAGTTCTAGGGCACTTTGTGCCTAGTGACATAAGGATTGTTCAGTCTAACTTCAGTGATGATGGAGGTGTTTTGGAGTCATTATGTGTTTAGCGTTCATTCTACTTATAAGCTTGTGATTGTTTTGGCAAAGAATAGGACATGGTTTTGTTCTAGTGTTGGGAGTATATCTGATAAGCAAAGCACACACTCACATTTTTGTGCTTGTAAGTTAGTGTATGGAATTTAGTCGAGCTCTATTTAGAGATATTGCATTCTTAGAGATATTGGTTTATTGATCTTGTTATGCTTATTCCAAGGGGATCTTTGTATTGTCATTAAATTGCATTCATGCATTTAGTTGCATTCATTTATGTATTGTCGAGTCTGTTTATACTGGAGGACAAGCATCGATTTAAGTTTGGGAGTGTGATAAGTGTATTTTATATCCATTTAGAACGCTTCATATCGGCTTAAATTGATGACTTGACCTCAAGTATGTGGTATTTTTTATGCATTTTTGTTGAGTCTTTGCAGAGCTATAACTAGAGGCAGGAATGGACTTTTATATGCTTCTATGGTGGAATGAGATCATAAAATGAAGGGCGAAAGCTTTCCAGGGGAGCAGAGCGAAAAACAAAGAAAGAAGAAATTTTTCGGTGGAAGGCAAGCGCGGCCGCCCTCTACCTGGGCGCGCCCGCGCTGCTTGAACAGAAGGTCAGCGCGCCCGCGCTGTGTCTTGGCGCGCCCGCGCTAGGTCGTGCAGAAAAAAATCATGTTTTGAATCTGATTGGAAGTTTCATGCGGTCAAAATAATCTAGAAGTATAACCACCATAAGATATCAATCAGAAGTACAAAACTGAAGAGAAAAACAGAAAAAGTGGAGAGCACAAAACGGCTAAGAAGAAGAAGATCTAGTTTTACATCTTAGTTTTATTCTTTCAATTAGGCGATACTTTGGATGCTCGTTTCGGATTTGTCTTCTAAACTTTAATACTTTAATATTATGTTGTAGTATTCAGAACCTTTTTACCAATCATGTTTTCATTGGAACCCATGATGACGAGCCGTTCGATTATGAACTAATCGTTATCATGGGATTCTAACGGATATATTTATGGAGTTTGGTAGTTGACTGCCTTAAAGTTTTCAGTGTGTGATGAATTATTGATTTCTTAGTATGGTTGTGCTTAATCTTCTTGGATCCGTAGCTAACATTTAAGTTATATTGTTAATCTCTATTGAATGTGAAAGTGGATATAGGGGTTTAGAACTTGCCATGCTAGCATAGGTTTATGGATGTTTTAACATGCATGATTCGTAATGTAATTTTAACCATCTTACGCTGCCCTATGTGATCTCAATGGATAATTTGCTCTTAAATCGTTATATTTTCAAATCTTATAGACATATAGGGTCTAAACATAATTGGTGTCTGTTAGCTTCTATCTAATTTGTGGATGTCGAGCGGTAAAGTATACGTATATTAAAAGATAGCGTGTACTAATTTCGTGTTGTCTGATTAGTTATCATAACCATCACATATTATGATTAAAGGCATAAACTCTGATTGAAGTATTTAATGAAGTTGGAATCCCATGTTTTATTTCATATAAGTAACTTGATTTTAATCTCTTAGTTAATTCATTCTAGCATAATTACTTTTAGATAATCAAACTTAATTTGATACTTGTCTTAGCAGTGAATAATAATCATACATTGTTGCATAAGTGCACATTCTGAATTAAACCAGTCTCCGTGGGAACGAACTAAACTTAATCTTATACTACTTATGACCGCGTACGCTTGCGTGTTTTTGTGCGAACAAGTTTTTGACGTGATTCACAGAGATGCTTGAGGTCTATCATAGACTTGCATAATATGACACACTATAAGAAAGGCAAAGATAATCTGGCTGCCAAAAGAAAGAGGTGGAGATAAGAAGGAGAAGGGAACATCTTTGTTTAAGAAATATATGGTATCCAAGGATTAAAGATGGAATTGTATTTAAAAGGCATAAAATTATACATGGTGAGTATCACTAAGTTAAACAGCGCTCAAGTATATACTAAAACGAACATTTACATCTCAGTATTCTCAAGTATGACTTGCTTGTATTGTTGATTTATTTTTAGGTCCCCTTTAGTCCTCGCTGTATATTGGTAATTTCTCTTCATAATAGAGAATGAAACATCTTCCTTGATAGAGAGAAGAAAATTGAAGAATTAGCTAGCTGAGATGCCTTGATGCAAAAGGACTATTTTGGATCTAAATACATGTATAAAAAAGTTGAAGATCTTCGGGAAAGTGTTTATAAAGCGGACAAGGAGATAAACTGTGAATAAAGACCATATGAAGCTGTAACAACCCACACTTCCGGACTATTAAATTCTAAATCGAAAACTAAAAATAAAATATATTATTACTCGATAATTCTAATAGATCACGAAATTCAAAGCAGCGGTCAAACTCAATAATCAAAATCATAAAAATAGAGACGCAGCTCCACAAATCCGATAATAATTGTCTAACAGATAATTAAATTTATTCTCTAAAAACAAAATCTTTATTCTAATTCAAATAGCACAAAACGAAGCAGCACAGATCTCCACATAGTTCTCATTCCTTAATCTTAATATGCTCCAAATTCCGAACCTGAAATGTTAAAAGGGGTGAGCTACACAGCTCAGCAAGTACAAATTGACTAACTTTTAAACAGAAAAACAATGGGTGTTTTGATAAAACGATTTTTCTTAAAACAATAATAATTTTGTAAAACATTTTCTAAAATAAATCCAACCCAAAGTTTTATATTTTAAAATTCAGAATTTAAAACAGAACAGAGCAGAATTT
Source organism: Apium graveolens (assembly GCF_009905375.1). Lineage (NCBI taxonomy): Eukaryota > Viridiplantae > Streptophyta > Magnoliopsida > Apiales > Apiaceae > Apium > Apium graveolens. The sequence goes on from NC_133652.1 coordinate 13,291,524, forward strand.
ATAACAGTACAGATTGTATAACAGATCTGAGCAGAATAAAACAGAACGAAACGATAATTCTTATAAATACCACAGTCTTGATCTACGGCCACACTTTGCCAGTAGCCGGCATCTAATTCTTATTCTTATTCTTTATACCACACTTTGCCAGTGGTCGGCATCTAAAGTTCAATAATTACGCGCCCTTAATAGGTATCTAAAGTTGCACACTTGTGCGCCTACTAAGGGTATCTAAGGCTAGTTCCGGAACTATAGCGTAAATTACGAACGGTTCGAAAACGTAGAGACTGGGTTCTAAAATTCACAAGTACTTATATCTTATAATTTCGAAATCAAAGTTTTTATATCTTATATGAAATTAAAAACAGAACTGAAATATCTTTTCGGAAATTTAAAAGTAAGTCAAAAGGTACTTACCTCAAAGCCTGACCAGATCTGAATTTACTCTTTTTGACCCTCTAAACGATATTTTCTTGAAAAACACGAAACACGAAAGCTGAAGATAACGAAAAGACCTTTCTGAAAAGTCCAGAATCACTGAATTCTGACTTACGATGAATTTTCTACGAATTTTACAAAATAGCTGATTTTTGCTGAGAAGAGCCCTACGAATTTTTATATTAAAAACGAGGAAGACGAATATGATCTATTTATAACGATATAAAACCCCATATCTTAACCTACAAGTTATCCATATTAGAATTGGATCCAAATTTTAGGCCCTATATTCTAACCCAATTTTAAATCCTAGTCCTTATCTAATTTTAATCTTTTTTATTCTATTATTCTTTTATTAATCGAATTCTAAAAAAATTACGGGATATTACATACTACCCTCCTTAAAAAGAATTTGGTCCCCAAATTCACAACAATCCTAAAGTTCGAGACACATCTACCCCCTGATCTACCAAAGGTCAAACTATGGTTCACAAGATCGAATCCTAGGGAATGTACTAGTCCCATACCTAATACACTCCGAAGAACATCCTACTCTTGATACCAACTGTAACGACCCGCACTTCCGGACCATTAACTCTAAAACAGAAACTAAAAGCAAATAAAATATATTATTACTCGATAATTCTAATAGATCACGAAATTCAAAGCAGCGGTCAAACTCAATAATCAAAATCATAAAAATAGAGACGCAGCTCCACAAATCCGATAATAATTGTCTAACAGATAATTAAATTTATTCTCTAAAAACAAAATCTTTATTCTAATTCAAATAGCACAAAACGAAGCAGCACAGATCTCCACATAGTTCTCATTCCTTAATCTTAATATGCTCCAAATTCCGAACCTGAAATGTTAAAAGGGGTGAGCTACACAGCTCAGCAAGTACAAATTGACTAACTTTTAAACAGAAAAACAATGGGTGTTTTGATAAAACGATTTTTCTTAAAACAATAATAATTTTGTAAAACATTTTCTAAAATAAATCCAACCCAAAGTTTTATATTTTAAAATTCAGAATTTAAAACAGAACAGAGCAGAATTTATAACAGTACAGATTGTATAACAGATCTGAGCAGAATAAAACAGAACGAAACGATAATTCTTATAAATACCACAGTCTTGATCTACGGCCACACTTTGCCAGTAGCCGGCATCTAATTCTTATTCTTATTCTTTATACCACACTTTGCCAGTGGTCGGCATCTAAAGTTCAATAATTACGCGCCCTTAATAGGTATCTAAAGTTGCACACTTGTGCGCCTACTAAGGGTATCTAAGGCTAGTTCCGGAACTATAGCGTAAATTACGAACGGTTCGAAAACGTAGAGACTGGGTTCTAAAATTCACAAGTACTTATATCTTATAATTTCGAAATCAAAGTTTTTATATCTTATATGAAATTAAAAACAGAACTGAAATATCTTTTCGGAAATTTAAAAGTAAGTCAAAAGGTACTTACCTCAAAGCCTGACCAGATCTGAATTTACTCTTTTTGACCCTCTAAACGATATTTTCTTGAAAAACACGAAACACGAAAGCTGAAGATAACGAAAAGACCTTTCTGAAAAGTCCAGAATCACTGAATTCTGACTTACGATGAATTTTCTACGAATTTTACAAAATAGCTGATTTTTGCTGAGAAGAGCCCTACGAATTTTTATATTAAAAACGAGGAAGACGAATATGATCTATTTATAACGATATAAAACCCCATATCTTAACCTACAAGTTATCCATATTAGAATTGGATCCAAATTTTAGGCCCTATATTCTAACCCAATTTTAAATCCTAGTCCTTATCTAATTTTAATCTTTTTTATTCTATTATTCTTTTATTAATCGAATTCTAAAAAAATTACGGGATATTACAGAAGCATATGTGACTCTGGTATTTTTAGGTACTTTGGAAATATTGTTTATTTTAGCCTTAGAACTATGGAAGTGAATGACGTTAAATGTTTAAATATTAGACTTGAAATGTTCAATGTTATGGAATTTGGTTATTGTGATTTTCCGATTCAAGTTTCAATTGTTTTATATATATTTTGATATAAAAAGATATCAGTTTAACTTCAGAATAATATGCTTGTAAATGATGTTGAATTGAACTATATACATCAGACAATACTAACAAATACCAATATCTAAATAGACATTTGACATCGGTTTTGAAAAGATACTCAATATAAAATAAGGCAAATAATATTGGAAGTTTTTAAATAACTTATGTTTAAAGGGTCGATAGACAATAAAAGAGAACAAAAACCGATGTCTTTTAATTCTGATTATGTTATTTAAACATCAGTTTCACAAAGATTTGATGTTATTTACTAACATTTCACATCAGTTGATATCAAATCGATGTCTTAACCTGTTTTTCACATCACTTTATAAATAACCCTAATGTTGGTTCCTACTTTAGACATCGTTATTGTCGTATTAATTTATATAAATGGTTCTTTATAGCTTATAGGTTACATGTTTTAATGGATATATAGCTCATAATATACTCATATTCAATTAAAAATACTGTAATATTATTTGAAATTTGTGGCAAAGACATTATATATAATCTGTAAACCATTGTGTGGCAGTGCAATAGACATCGGCTAATAACCGATGTTAAACGCTTTTGACATTTAACAACACATGCGAAGACATCGGTTCAAATTTTTTTTAACATCGATTATAAATTAATATCTGATGCAATATTTCTAGTAGTGCACACGGATATAAATATATATATATATATATATTTATTTATTTATTTATATACATATATATGTGTTTATATATATCCAATGATTACAATCTAGTTAAAATTTTAAAATCTTAGCCTTTTAAAAATAATTAAATTTATCTCATTTAGTTTAATGTTCAATTTTTCCATGCTCGATGATTTAATCGAAAATTGGTACATAATTTGGTGATGAATCAGGTTTAGGTGTAATTATTAATATGATGTGCATGTTAAAACCGTTGAGACCCAGGTAAACGGCCAACAATCAAAAGTCAACGCATTTTAACTATGGTTCAAGTATTTTATAATTAGATAATGTGATTGTAAACCACTGTTTTAAAAATCCCCGATTTTTTTAAAAATCTCCGATTAATCCCCGATTAATCCTTAAAAAATATTTGCCCGATCTATTTTTTGAAATCCGATTAATATTTATAAAATATTTTTGAATTATATATTTCATAATAAATAAGGTAATATATTAAATATTATTAAAATATTTAAATATATCCGATTTTTGTTCCGATTAATCCCCGATTTGCCGATTAATCCCTAATCGGTACCTAAACCGATTAGTGCCGATTACCGATTTTTACAACCATGTTGTAAACTAATTATAATTTAATGATATAATTATCTAAATTTTTTTAGGGAAATTATGCACCAAAATGCTATAAATTTTACATGTCATATATATATAATATATATCATGATGTTTTATATAAGGACTGTACATTATAAGAGATGTTAATAGAGGAAAATGAATCATAATAAGAAGCGTTAAGCGGGTAATTAGCAAATCATTCGCAAGTATGGAATCATGGGATGAATATCATTTCAGGACAAAAAATTGAGCCCAAATCTTCAAGGTAGATTTGCTGTTCCCCATGCCAACCAAAAACGTTACATCAATGTCATGTTTCTCATCACAAACTCAAAACCCCTGTGAACCGTTCCTTACTTTCGATAAGACAGGCATGTATTGTTTAAATACACAATGTATACTATCTCTGCGCATATATGTTACTCATTCAATGTTTAACTACTAATCCTACTTTATTTGACAAGTGATACATAGGATGTGAATAATTAAATTCTGTGAGTTCATGGTGTAGAATTCAAGCAATGAATCACACTGTTGGATTTTAATTAAATGTAGACTTAAAATATATAGCACTTGGGGATTCAGCTAGGTTTGCGTATTTTTCACATATCTCATATCCAAACAACTTTTGGTGACAACTGATTTTTTTTTTCTTTTTTACGCAAGGAATAGAATTTTTGTAAAAAACGTATTTATATTGCACTTACATGGATGGACTAAATACAGCTGTGGATGTATCCATTTTTATAAAAAAAGGCGATTTTTTTTAAAAATTGACTCAAAATCACCGATAATTACTGATAATTTGACCGATTAGACAAAAGTGAATAAATCACTAATAAATTACTCCGATTAATATCTTACCCGATTATTTTCTAAAATCGTTAATAAATTACAAATTAGTATCTCAATCGATTAGTTTCTATTTCCGAATATATAGCGACGGATGTTTCATACGATTCCTTATCTGAGAATCTAGTAAGGATTAAGCTTTAAAGAAAGTTTACTATGGACATACTTAATAGAGAGATTGCCAATTAAACAAATGAAAAACACATTTTCTGTCACTAAAAATTATCATAAAACGCTACTCCCTCTGTTCAAAATTTTATTCCTGTTTTGACTTTTTTACTGTTCATGGTAAACGATTGACTACTAATTTACGTATAATCTATAATATCAAATATAGTTATGAGTGATTTTGTTAAATTCGTATTTATGATTATTTTAATACAATAAAATTTTTATATTTAATACTAAAATGAAATTAAGGATATTAATAATCAAAAGTTTGTTTTGGCGTGTCGTACACAAATAGAAAACATTTTTAGGAATGAAGAGAGTATTATTACGACAGGAAAATAAGTGCTCAAGTCAGAAAAATTAGTTAACTTTTGCTGAAGACGACACATATGATGCTATCAACATATAAAATACTTTAAAAGTCTACAGTATAAGGCGCCGTCAACAGTAAAAATAAAGGAGTGGGGGGGGGGAGAAATTAAGAAACAGCAGCAGGATGATAATGCAAGCAAAGTATAGTAGTAGTACATGAAGAAAACTAGTGACAGTGTACGGTCATTTGTGCAAGAACCTCATGATAAGTTCATATCCGCCAGATATTAACGGAAGTGCAGATCTTTATCCAATCATAAGTCGACAACGCATTCTTAATATACCTAACCCTAGTTTTCCCCATTGGACAATGACTGCCTGTTTTTAATTATTTAATTTTTGTCCTTACCCTCAAACTTTTCTCATGTCATGTCTCTACTGATACATCTAATTAATAGTACTACATTTTTAGTCTAACAATGAGGTTTTACGAGTATTCCTTATTTACATACATCTATAAATTATACATCGTTGAAGACGAAGCTAAAAAAAATTATAATTTTTTGCGTTACTTTGATGTAAGATCTGCATTTGTAGGGTTATATCATTAAAACAATTTTATTAAAAAATATATATTGTCTAACCCTATTTTTTTTCCTAAATTTCTACTATTATAATTAAAGAATAAATTAAAAATAGTAGTTGATAGGAAAGGTAATAATTGGTAGAAAATGTAACTAGAATTTTATTTTTTTTTGATATAATGTGTCATTAAAAAGAGACGGTATTAAAAATAGTTTTTTTTTCTTTTGGAGTGTTAGTTGATTCAAAACTTTTAAAAAATATTAACATATAAAATTACTGTTTTTTTCTTATTCCAAAAAAGAATTAGTACGAACTAGAGGTGAGCGTGGTGCGGACAGTGCGGTTTTTTCTCAAACCGCAAACTAAACCCCACATATGGTTTGATTAAATTTCCAAACCACACCAGCACCGCGTACCCTTAAAAACCGCATAAACCACACCACGAAGATGCGGTTTGGTGCGGTTTATTGCGGTTTACACTTTAAAAGTTCGAAAGATTTAAATAAAATACAAAACTTAATTTAATCAAATTTACGAATAATATAACACAAATTCGCCAATATTCGTCAATAATATAAGTTAGAAATTATACACCGAAAAGTTTAACTTTTTTAGAAATTCAATTACAAAAAAACAAAAATACCTTAAAAGTGCAAAGTAAAAGACATAAATAGCAGCTCCAAAATTTGATCATAAATTATTATTAAGTTTGAAAAAATAAATTTGTGAATAATGATCATGAATTAAGTTCAAGGCTAACTATTCTAATCACATAAGAAATAGTAGTATGTAATGTAATCTTGGTACTCGTGGGAAGCGCTTGTGCGGCCAACTGAAAAGCAAACAATAACCTAATTAAGTATTGGGCTGTAAATATTTAGTGGGATGACGCGATAGGAATATAAGTATATTATATATATATATATATATATATTTATAACATATTAAATATTACAGTGCGATTTGAACCGCATTTCAGAAATTTAAAATTACAACCCGCACCTCACCGCACGGTTTATTAAAAATTCAAACCGCAACCGTGCCACGAAAATTAAAACCCGCGTTTTGCGGTGCGGGCGGTTTTTGCGGTTTTCTGCTCACCCCTAGTACGAACCCTCCTTAGCTAGAGCTAAGGGAAAATTCAACAGTAATTCAAAGATCAAAATTTGGGGCAGATTATCCCAAATTCCATTCCAACAGTGGTCCAAATAGTGATTCAAATTTGGATCATTTGGTTTAATATAAAATAATGGTTTTGTTATTTGTAATTTATGAGATTTTAAATTAATTTTTGATTATTTAATTATATAATTAATAACAGAATATAATTAATAGTTAACAAAATTTATTTTTAAAATAAATCTTAAAATAATGAGAAAACATAATTTTATTAAAATTTAAAAATAAAAAATAAAGAGACACATGTTGCACTTAGAAATGCATTAATTGAGCATTTGTGAGAAGAATGTACTAATTCGAAAAAATAGTGTGTATCAATGATATTTTGTATATTAATCATTGCAATAAATGTGTTTTTCATGAATTAAATTTATAATTTTAATATTTTTATGTGTATTAATTTTTTTTGATTTAATTGATTTATGAAATGTTATATAATGATTAAATGATAAATTTAAGATAAAATTGTTTAATATGATATTTATATATTATTATATGTAAAGAATAATTTGGATCAAATATTTAGATTACACTGTTAGAATTGGTCTGAAATTTGGATCGACATTTGAATCAGTTGATCGAAATTTGGACTTTTGGATCAAAACTGTTGGAGATGGCCTAATTCTAATCCAAAACATTTTCCCTTTTGTTTCTTCTCAAGGGGCTATGAAGTATGTCGTGTGTGACCAAACAGTAGCGAAATTAAACCGGACAGCAATTGCTGGTCAGTGTATTTTTGTTTGGAGGTGTTTGTGTGTATACATCTTTTTACTTTAAATTGTAAAAAATTAAGCAATACAAGACCAATTTTCTGTATCTTCATTCGTGGTACATGCACACGTGACATGACATATTAATTCGCATATATATGTCGTTGCACAAACATGATTAAAAATATTTATGTATAGCAAAAATATAATACATACTCTTTTTTTTTACGGAAATATAATACAAAATTTTAAAACCAGTTTTTTATTTCGGCTTTTGAGATAGTTAACTACTAGTTTAGGTGGATTCTAAAATTGATTTATTTTATTAAAATATTGGTATCTTTAATAGCCGAGTAGTGCTAGTAACTCCAAAATTTCTCTCCATTTTTTTCAAATAATATGACATGATATTTGCCCGATTTAGCGCTTTTAGCAAATTTTGATTTCAGGTTTATATAATTCACGTTATCTATTATTAGGAAAATTAATAGTTACACTCTATACACATTAACATTTAAGAAAAATTGTGAGTACCTTATATTATTAGAAAAATTAACGGTTACACTCTATACACATCAATATCTAAAAAAATTGTGAGCTAAAAAATTTAAGTTCTACACTCTACTTAATATAATCTTCCCTGTTGTGTAAAGTTACCGACCTTATAAAAACAAGTACTATAGCATTAAAATTAGCATTAAATTACTATAGCATTAATTTACGAAATTGATCCATACTAGTTTCTTCCAACCGGAGTAGTTTGCATGTTGAGGAACTTCAATAAATCAGTAAACAAATTAGTGGTTAACTTTATTTTGCTATTATAATCAAAATAGAGCTTAGGTTTGGTATTTATATTTGATAGGTTAAAACTTGATGCTTTCTCTGTCTTCAAATTAAAGTCTTCCCAAGTAAAAAATGGTACAAACAAAAGCAATGACAATTAAAAGTAAATGTATTTTTCACTAAAAATATTTCACCAATTTTTAAAATTTTTAGTTGGAAATTTAGAGCGAGCGAGCTAGGCGCAACTCTCAAGAGTGTTCTAAAAATTGGCTGATTAATCTGAGTTCGGATAGGTCCATCTCGATTACTCGTTAATCGGGTCAAAGTACTGTTTTTTATAAAATCGATCAAAAGTTGGGCAGTTCGGGAAAAATCGGTCGAATCGGTCAAAGTTTGAAATTATTAAAAAAAATATTTTTTAAAGAAAAATTAAAGTTTTTTGAAAATAATAATTAACATTTAATATTTAATAATTAATATTAATAATAATATATCAATATATTGACTATTTTACATACAGAAATAATCGTATATTCTTGTATTTATAAATCCTCTACACAGATTCCTAATTGAATTACTCTCAAATTCAACACTCAACTCGCTTGCTATATCGATTAATAATATTAAGGTATTCTAAATTTATTCAATAATAATTACATCTTTCATATTTGTATTGTTTTGTTATACCCTCACTCAATTTATGTTAAATCTTAAGGTTTGAACTAGTAGTTAGTATTTTTTTGACTACCAAGTAGTGACTAGTGAATAATCAATAGTAATTATTAGTATAAAGCACTTAACTATCAGTTATGTACTAGTAATTAATGGTGATTTTTTTTGTAAATTTTACCATTTAAACATCAATATTGAATTAATGATATGTGATTTTATTTTTGTAAATCTTATGGAAGGTTAGTGACATTTAAATGAAATTATTTATTATTATTTATTAAATAAATTATTTTCGATTAATACTCCAATTAATCAACGATTATCCGATTAATCACTGAAAATACCTTCACCGAATAATTCCGATTTTCGCTTTTTAGAACACTTCTCTCAACTCTTTGTTGAGCAAATCCTAGTGACAAATACATGACCATGTTGTGTATAACCTTTTTTAAACAGCATGTATCTGTCATCCAACCATACAAGGGGTAAAATAGCATATTCATATAAATGTATATCATGAAATGAGATAAAAATATAAGAAGAAAGGTCATCCAATCCTTTCTCACACATCTCATCTGGGGTAAAAAAAATTCCAAACCTAGCTCTCTCTCTTTCTCTTTCTTTCTCTCTATAGAATGTTGTGCAGATTAGGTTCCTGAGTCTCAGTCTTTTAGTTCTATATTTAAATATAAATCACATAATTTCTGTTTTTGCTTGTTCATTTTGGGTAGGGAGACAAATTAAGGAGGGACGAGGAGATCGAGGAGGAAAAAAAGAAATGGGGAGAGGAAAAGTGCAGCTGAAGAGAATAGAGAATAAAATCAACAGACAGGTGACATTTACTAAGAGGAGAGGTGGTTTGTTGAAGAAAGCTCATGAGATCTCTGTTCTTTGTGATGCTGAGGTTGCTCTTATCGTCTTCTCTACCAAAGGCAAGGTCTTTGAGTACTCCACCGACTCTTCGTACGTCCCCTTCCTTCCCTTCTTCCTTTTTTTGTTAGTTAAATACACTCACGCGCACAAAACTCGAACCTAACTACACCAAGTGATGTTGGGTCTTCATTTCTCTTTGCATATATATATGAAACACATGTAAATAACTACATCTATCTTCTATATAAGTAGATCTTGTTAATTCTAGATATATTTTAAAACAGATTTTTCTTTTTACCATGTTTGTTTGCTTGTTTTTATGGTAATATAATATCTTGTATGTTTCACTTAAAAAGTAACAAAACTCTTCAGATTGGTTTTACCTAGGTGTATATATTTAGGTTTCTTGAATTAGGTTCTTTTACATTTCTGTGCATATACTCATTTTCACTCAATTATACCTGTTTTAAGCTCATAGAACTACTAGATCTGAACATATATATGCAACACAAGAAGGCTTTAGGTTCATGTTTGGTTCAACAGAGAAGTGACTATGTGGATCTGATACCGAGGAGCTCATTGGTGCATCCTGTAGTTGGATCTATTAAGCTTCAGTCTATATATGCTAGTCTGTATAGAAAGACTCGAATTGATTACGATCTACTTGTAGTAAAACACTAATGTTTAATATTTTTTGGCTTAGGGTTCTGTCTTCCTAGTTCCTATTGAGTACTGTGTATGTTTTGTATATATAACCAAAACTAGTCACTCTTTTTCAATTACTAGTTTGTAAAGTAGTTAATCTCACAAGCTGTTACACTTTATCTCAGCCCTTTATTTTATTAGCTCTATTTCCTTTGTTAATCTTTCAGTTGAGGTCTTAAACGCTAAGAAAAACAATTCATAAGCTAGTACTTTGATTCTATTTTTCCAATATTTAATATAAGATATATTTCTTCTGGATACTGCCTTATCTAAGAATCCAGGAACTTTTCAGTTCCTTTTACATCAACTTATAGATCATGATGATTTTATACACATGGGTAAATTTGTACTACATACAAATCCTTAATGAGTAATTAATCATCTTTTTTATATATTTACTATTTTTTTGTATTATCATTTTCTTTATAAAAATAATGAAAATGTATTAGAAAAGTGAACTGTAAAATGGAGCATTTAAACTTTATCAAATAAGAGCTGAATATTTTCACTGCTAGGATCTGAGTAACCTTGTTGATCAGTTCATATCATCTCTGTCAACATATCATAAAAAATTACAAGTTCAAAATTAAGTACAATGTAGTTCCTAAAATCTATTTTCTTCATATCATGAATCACTTTAAAGTTTAAACCTAATTTTTAGACACCATTCTGGCTTGTTTTAAATTTGAAGTACAGTAGCTAATAAGCAACTTATATCTTCGGTTGTATGTATAGAAGAAATCAGGAACACATATACTTAAGTTACAATAATCACAGTATTAAATATTATACTACATATTTCAAGTTGAAGTTTATAAAAAAAATAGTTTACTGCTACCGACAGTAATATTCATGTTCACCCTGTCTTTTCACCATACCTTGCTCATAGTTCTTTATACCGAGTAGTTGCCACTGACAATTGGCAAACACGTCATTCAAGAAACCTTGGACCTTCCGAAAGTTGAGTAGCAGCAGCATTGATACCTTACATAGTTACAATTACAGGCTTTCACACTATTGGTATATACATATTCAGTAAAATTTATAATATATTCAATCTGTACCTCAACTGCATATCCGGCTCTCTTTATAACAAACTGCCATATCATATGGATGTTCTTTTATTTGTCCATATGGTATACTATTGTCATTTTATTTAAATGTTCCTGACTTTAATTTTTCGCGATGAATTTTGTATTTTTTTAACTTTAACTTTTGTTATGCTCCGTCCTGTATTACACTTTAATGCTGTTTTGAAGACTCAAATAACTAATAATAATATCACTAATTTAATAATTTAATAAGAGGTCGAGAGTTGGAGTCTCGCTGAATGCCCGTGTTGGGTAAAGAAACATATTATACATATCAACATGATCATTTATCGATCCAAATATAATGACTTGCTCCAATGAATTAAAAATCATCAGTGCAGTTCCTTAGAGAAGTTTAAACAAGAATCCGGTACTTAATTGCCTCTTTTTTTAACAATGTGTTAGCTAGCATGATCAGGACACGTTTGGGACATATATGGAGCGACTTGTTATGTGCTATTAGTAATGGTTTATTGGAAGAAAGCTAATAATTGATTGTTTTTTAGCAGTATGGAGAAGATCCTGGAGCGATATGAACGATACTCTTATGCTGAGAGACAGCTTATTGCAAATGATCCAGACTCAACTGTATGATTTATAATAAATATTTATACTGCATATCTAACTGTAATTTGTTACATTTTCTTGTCTAGAGTGAGGGCCTATATATCCATTCCTATATGTATGCATTATTTTATACAATTTCCACCTTCTTAAGGTTTGCTATCTTTATATAAAAAATTTACATGAAACAGGGAAACTGGACTCTTGAGTACACAAAACTGAAAGCTAGGATTGAGCTTCTACAGAGAAACCACAGGTAAGTAAGTTAGAAATTAACGATTTAATGTGAAGGCTGGTCAGAAAGATTGTGGTAAATCAACACATTAAAATTACATGTATGACAACCATAGAAACGATAATTTACTTCATGGACATTTTACAGGCATTATATGGGAGAGGACCTGGACTCTTTGACTCTGAAAGAGATTCAGAATTTGGAACAACAACTTGATACTGCTCTTAAACATATTCGAGCTCGAAAAGTATAATAATAGATTAGGTTCTTTGTATAATATTCAATTGTTGACGTCAAGTAATTAATATCTTTTGCTGATCGAATATTTCTTCTCACTAATGTGTCTGTCCGTACTCTTTTGCAGAACCAACTCATATATGAGTCCATCTCTGAGCTTCAGAAAAAGGTATGCGAAGCTTAATTGAAGCATCATGCATGAATCATACAAATTCTAGGGGTTGAGGCTTTCAAATTTATATAGTTTATATGCAAATTACTTTTTCTTGAAAATTTAATGTTTAAGTTTGATTTGGAATCAAATGGAGTGAGAATAAATATAGTTGTGAAGAAATTTGATTAGCAAAAATGGAAGCAACGAAAAATGATGAACTTTTAAAACGGAATGAAGTCATTTATAATTAAAGGATGAATATTATTGACAGAGCTTAAAATGAAATATGGTAAAAACAAACACTTTCGGTAAGTATCACCAAGAGACTGATCACTTTAAGCAATTAATCCTAAAATTTGGTTTAATCCTGTAATTTGACAATGATAGGAAAGTTATAAGATGATCAATTAAGTTAACCTCGGAGTCCTTAATCTCTAGAATCATTCTCTTTCGGCCAGGCTAGCATAAATGATAAACTGTTGAACTAACAGCGCCATTTCTCATTTTGTTCCATCAGGAGAAGGCTATACAAGAGGAAAATGGCAAATTAACAAAGAAGGTAAATAGCTACTTAATTTCTAGTTATTTTACTTGCCTTCATGATTATTTATTCTTTATTATTTGCAACATATATATATATAATGGATTAATGCAAGTTACATGTGAGAATTCACTTTGGTGGCATGCAATTATAAATTAGATCAAGGAAAGGGAGAAGACAATGGTACAACAAGCTGAGTGGGAGAAGCAAAACCCTGGCCCTAATTTGGCTTCATTTCTCTTGCCTCAGGAAAATCCATATCTAAACATTGGGTAATTAACTAATAATTATTCGAATGCAAAACTTGTTTAGATCACAATTCTCTCAAGTTCGTTGCAACTGCATGACCTATTTACATTTTTACAGTGGCACTTTCCAGGGGGAATCATCGCAGGGGATGACCAGGAATGAGCTAGAACTCACTCTTGAACCTATTTATCCCTGCCACCTCAGATGTTTCCCTGCTTAAATTAACTGCCATGATCTAAGGACGTTTATGGCTCTATCATGATGAATTTTGCATTATAATTATTTATATGCTATCCCAAGTGTGTGTGTATATTGTAATGTCAAATGTGTGTGCTATTAAGGTGAGAGAACAACATAATGGCTCAAGCCAGCTCTTGTCCTACCTGTTTCCTAGAACGTATTTTTAAACTTATTGCAATCAAATAGTTGAGGTTTGTTGTGTAATGTAATGTGTGTGCTATTAAGTTTTATGCTGTGCTATTAAGTTTTACTAGCATAAAAACCCGTGCAAGGCACGGGTTATTTTCTAAAATTTGATCTTGAGTTATGAATTAATATCGTCATTTAAATCATTTCGAATTTTATCTGTTATAATTTTAATCTTTTCTTATAATAATTAGATAATATATTATAAATGACACACATGCCTCGCACACACGTAAATTCAACTTAATTTATTAGATAATAGTTGGAATTTAATTGAATACATATAATTTAATCTTTCAATATCCTTTTAAAGTTCATCAATATCAAATTAGAGCACAAAAATATGAAAATTTTATTTATTTAATATAGAATGTGTAAAACCGTTGTTAAAATTTTGTTAAATATATATTTCATAATTTTGAACTATCCTTTTAAGGTTCATCAATATTAAATTTGGTTATGCAAAAAGGAAACATTATTAATTTAATATAATTTTATTAATAATACCAATGTAAAATTATTTTATCTATTTGATCTACACAAGTATAACTATTGTTCAACATATGTGTAGAACTTAAGTTATATATTTGTTAAACACTTGTCTTAAATTGTTTAAAAAATAAATTATAAAATGTAATAAATATATTTTCGTTATAAATTATGTGTATTCAATATAATTTTACTATTTTTTTAATAAACGATGTTGAACCAAAGTTATATATGAGTTGGGAGGTGGATATTTACACGTTAAGATTGTTTGTACTGAATCTCATCTTGTATATATAATATTGCACATGTGGATGACCTTGGATAAAATCTTGGTATTAGACTATTTTCTCATATAATGTATAAGGATATATTTGTAAATAGGCTTTTGCTCAAATGAGAACTTTTTAAAATGAGAACTATGAGAACCGGTGATTTTTATAGTCCAATTTGGTGATTTTATAAAATTTAAAATTTTTGGTTTGCACAAAATCACTAATTTACCAGATTCGAAATTTCAACTTTTCAAAAAATCACCAATTTTAACTACATAAATCACCAGTTCTCATGGTTCTCATTTTAAGAAGTTCTCACTGGAGTGCGACCCTTTGTAAATATATAAAATATGATCAAATTTACAAATACACCCTTAAAATTTTACATGTAAAATTCTTCGATCTCGGGATTGTCACGTGAGGATGACTCAGACCCATCTTTCTAACGTACATGTGTATGTATGTATGTATGTATGTATGTATGTATGTATATATGTATGTATGTATATATGTATGTTTGTATGTATGTATGTATGTATGTATGTTGTGTGTATGTTGTGTGTGTATGTTATGTGTGTGTATTATGTAATCATATCAAATTTGGTAATGACTAATTTGTGATGATTAATTTCAAATTTTGAGTATTTTTTAAAAACCGAGTTAAGTCCGAAAAATAACAACCTATCACCGATCAAGTTAGTAAGTTTGATACCTATTAGTTATTAACTTGATTTTACAAAAAAGAGTCTCAAACACATCAATCCTTATCTATATAGCATTTACAAAAATTTGTCGTATTTATAAGACGCTTTTATCGAGATCGTAATTTTGAACCTATAAAACTGGATAATGACGATTACTTTATACTGGATCACATTGTCAAATTTCGAGTATCTTTTAAAAAATAAGTGAAATACTAATTTTGAATTCGAAATAAGCTGAAGTTTAATGGCTCTTTATACCCGTGAATGTTTATTTATTTTTAAATATTTTTTAAAAATATAATACTATGTATATTTTAATTATGTATTCATTAACACATTTATAATTACTTAAAACTTATAATTTTTTAATAAAAAATTATTGTATTTTTATCAAATATAAAGAGTTTATGATCAAAAAATTGAATTTTATGTCTCACTAACTTTTAAGAGTAATTAGACATTTTACGAATAACAAAATGTCTCAAAATTTTGAGGTAACAATAAGTCTCGATCACACGTACTTATATTATATGCATGGTGAAAGACTAATGTGAATAAGCGGCAGAGTGGTAAGTTGATTGCTATTGTAACTTGAAAACCTGGGTTCGATTCCCTTTAATAATAAGTTTTATACAATTTATGAAAAGAGAGGTAAATTAGATATTTTAAGTTGAATTTTATGTCTCACCAATTTCTAAGGGCAAATTAGACATTTTATAAAGAATAAAATGGCTCATGATTTTTGAGATAATAAAATGTCTCATCAATATTGCCCCATGTTGGGCTATTATTAATATATTAAAAATATAATACTATGTATATTTTAATTATGTATTCATTAACACATTTATAATTACTTAAAACTTATAATTTTTTAATAAAAAATTATTGTATTTTTATCAAATATAAAGAGTTTATGATCAAAAAATTGAATTTTATGTCTCACTAACTTTTAAGAGTAATTAGACATTTTACGAATAACAAAATGTCTCAAAATTTTGAGGTAACAATAAGTCTCGATCACACGTACTTATATTATATGCATGGTGAAAGACTAATGTGAATAAGCGGCAGAGTGGTAAGTTGATTGCTATTGTAACTTGAAAACCTGGGTTCGATTCCCTTTAATAACAAGTTTTATACAATTTATGAAAAGAGAGGTAAATTAGATATTTTAAGTTGAATTTTATGTCTCACCAATTTCTAAGGGCAAATTAGACATTTTATAAAGAATAAAATGGCTCATGATTTTTGAGATAATAAAATGTCTCATCAATATTGCCCCATGTTGGGCTATTATTAATATAATAAATAAATAAATAATAGATGTTGCACTAGCTTTATAATAGGTGAGTCTTTATTAATATTTTTATATTATTTAAAATTATAAAAAAAAAGTTTAGATTAGATCATTACCTTATTAGTATATTTATAAATAGTAATATAAATAAATAATAATATAAACATTTATTGTTAGTGGGGTTCAAACTTTAATATTGTATAAATAATATAAATATTTGTGGTTGGAATAGTGTATATTCTTTTATGATCACTAGATTTTTACTGTCACAATTGGGATAACCAAATCAATCAAATAAAAAGTATACCAAATTATATCTCATTTAATTGATTTAAGTTTGAAGTAAACCTAAATGGAAGGTTCCTTGTCTCTTTAGAATAGTGCTAGAGCTTATAAGTTAACGAAAAGTGCGTACATTATATATTTATTCAGTTTAATTTCGTAAAGTGTGAGTAATATTCAGAAATTAGAAGTAAAACTATCACCTATCTTGTTCAACTGTTAAGTCCTTAATTTATGAAACTAACTTGTAAACCGTGTTTTTAATATTTTTATTTTAAAATTATTTAAAGTTTAATGAATAGTCTATTAATAATAAAATGAATTACAAAAATAGTAAAACATAATAATATAAGTTGTTGAAATTTGAATCTTAAACCTTCTTATTTAATATCTTTATTTTCTAAACTAATACTGTAAATGAGAATTTTGATAAGTTGTCGAAGTAATTTGAATATTGTACCTTCTTATATAATAAATTTTAATATTATATCCAAAGGAACTAATCGATTTAATTAGAAATATTTAATGAAATTAGATTGAACGACCAGATTATTACTAGAACAGAGTAACATATAAATTTTTAGTATTTCGCTGTTAGAATATACTATCTTTTAAAAAAAATTAATGTGAATTGAAATCTTAAATTTTCTCATTTATATTTTTTAAATAATATTATTTCATGATAAATATATTACCCGTAAATGTTCATAATTTGTTTAATAAGAGATATTTGAAAAAAATGATGATACTTATTGAAAGATATATTTTTAATAATATTTTTACGTATTTTTACAAAAATAATTATATTTTAATTAAAAATTAAGGTTTTGTTTATATCAATAATATATGAATTATGCGTGTGTGATATTAACTTCATTTTATCAATCAATGGTATACATTATTATATTTTAACCGAAGATTAATTACCACCAACAAAACTCAACTAATTATTTTTATTTTTATTTTGGGTTCCCTTCCCCAACCATGGTAAGTTTTATTTCATAGACAACCGATTGTTCTGCACTGAATCATTGCAGACCGCAATGAATCATGCGAAAGGTGATAATCCATAAATCCTCTTTTTTTGTGCTTAATAGCTTTTATTCGATTAAAACTCAAAAAAATATATAACCGAGTAATTAAAGGTGAGGTAATTTCTTGTAATTCTCATTCCACAAGAATATATATATTTTCAATTTTTTAATATTTTATAAAGTAATTAAATAATTAAAAAAAGAAATATAAAAAATTTCAAAAAATCCACAAAATAGGTAGAAAAACAAAAAGTTTGAGAAAAAAATGCTCTTATTTTCTGACCAAACTTATGTTGATTTCAATTTTTTAAGATTTTATAAAATAATTTAAATTTGAAAATTCGAATTAATTACTAATAAAGGGAAAAAAATAGAAAAAATCAAAAAAATGTAGGAAAATGAAAATTTTAAGAAAATAAATACTGTAATTTTTTAACAGATTTATGTTATTTTAATTTTTTATGATCTTTTTATTAATTCAAATTTAAAATTTAAATTAACTAATTTGAAAAGGAAAAATAAAAAATATTTTCAAAAATTCTAGAAATATCGTATGAAAACAGAAGTATTGAAAAAATAAATACTATTACTCTTTAACCAAATTTATGTTATTTTTAATTTTTTATAATATTTTAAATAAATTTAAATTTAAAAATTTGAATCAACTGATTAAATAAAGAAAAAAAATTAAAACATTTCCCAAAAATATGTAGAAAACATAAATTTTTATATATAAATACTATTTTTTTAATGAAATTTATGTTACTTTCTTATTTAAAATTTTTTAAAATAATTTAAAATTTAAAATTTGAATTAAATAATTAAAAAAAATTAAAAAAAAAACATTATCTAAAAAATTCAGAAAAAATGTAGGAGAACAAAAAGTTTGATAAAATAAATACGGTTATTTTTTAACCAAAAATATGTTATTTAATTTTTTTTATGATTTTATAAAGTAATTCAAATTTGAAAAACTGAATTAAGTAATAAAAGAGAAAAAATAAAAAATATTTATAAATAATTTCATAAAACAATACGAAAACAAAAAAAAATTGAGATAATAAATACTGAATTTTTTTCACCAAATTTATTTCATATTCAATTTTTTAAAAATTTGAATTAATTAAATAGAAAATAAAAAATAAAAAATATTATCAAAAATTCCAAAATAATGTACAAAGACAGATGTTTTTAGAAAATAAATACTATTATTTTTTGAACAAATTTATGTTATTTATGTTGGGAATATGTTGTGAACTTGATGATTACATTAACAAAATATCTTAGTAGATTTAACTTAGTGAAAAATATAGCACCTCGATGGATGATTAATTATAATCCTGACGGATGATTCAATATAGTCCCGACGAATGACTAATTTGTAACACCCCCAGATCCGGGGTCGGGGATCCGGGTCGTCACGAGTTCCATTTCCCTTAATAACACTCAATCTTAATAATTACTCAACTACTCTGTACTGTGACCCCACAATAAACACACACACCACACGTTATAGTCTCAGAGATGAACATCCAAAAATAACCACAAGTCATTTTATTCCACAATTATCTGCCAATACACCTTAAAAGGTTTTCTGAATAAATTTACATTTCTTTGCCATTATTACAATTCATAAATATAAATAAATCTGGTCCATCAAAAGTTGAAAGCCTAGCCTATTGGTAGTTCCTACCTCAGCTACGGCGGCATCAATGCTTCTAGAAAACTGCGGAACGTCTCCTAATCGCTTGCGAATCGGGAGCTTGGTTCTGTTCATCTTTTCTATCTGTTGTTGTGTGATGAAAGAAGAAAGCAAGGGTGAGCAGCAAGCCCACCAAAATAATATGTATAATGATTAATAGTATATGAGCCTACTCATAATACTCATGAAAGTCTTGGTCAAAAGAAATGAACCAAGTTTGATATCTTAATGCGATGAAGTCGCAAAATATTCAGTATATATACATATATACTTTTCAAAATATTGGAAGTCCTCTTCCATGCATAATATACACAAAGTCCCAGTGTATAACTGTATAAAAAATATCGTTGCAAGGTGATCTCATATATCTAACCTTGTCTCAACGTTTTTCTGAAAATCTTTGTCATTCATAAGACAATTATTAATTAGATATAAGTTTAAAAGATGAGGTTACCAAATACCCCAATATACTTATATCTTTCCCAATACTACTTGAACTACCACCGTTCAAGTTATAATCAGTTTTAAAAGTTCATCACATAGATGAGACTACAAGACAAGATTTGAATAGATTCAATCTTTGAAATATTATTGAATGAAATAAAGTTACGAGATACTTTATTTAGTCCCGATATATATATATCCACATATATATATCTCTTAAACATTTCCTGGAACCTCTGTTATGTAAAGTATGAACAGAGTTTGAAACATCCAATGAATTTTGGAAAGGAAAAGAATTTTGGCATAAACCAGATATCTTGCTGATCAGGCAAAGATACCAATAAGTAACCTTTTCTACTAGTAGATGGATGAATCCCCCACCGGTCATCACCCTGGCCACATAAGGACCTTGTGCTGGACCGTCACCCGGCCTCTTACGCGTTGATGGACTGCCACCCAGCCACTTACACTTTGATAGACCGTACCCCGGCCTGTCGCTTATGCCGACTCAATTAGATGGGCTTACTTCCCGAACACTGGGCAAGTAATCAATTCATTTATCAAAACAGCAACCTTGTTGCGAATATAAAATACACCATAGAGCCGGATCCCTCAGGTTTTGAACGAGTATTTAAATCCCCTTTAAAAGGAAGATCTTAAATATAAAAATGAGTTTTGGGATCCGCTCTAACTTTTAAAAATCATTTTGAAGACTCGAAAACATTTTTAAGAATGTTTGGAGTAATGCTGATTTAATGAAGTAAATCAGTCCCAATATATTTAGAAAATGTCTGAATATTATTATTTAAATAATATTCCCATAAAGAATAATCTTTATACAAATAATTGAAGTAGAAGTTGTAAGACTTATACTTGAAATGAGTATTAAATAACCAAAGATATACTTATATGAAAGTACTATCTTTATTTGAATAATCGAAAATAAGTTTGATTATCGAAACATTATTCTTTAATAAAATAAAGAATATATCTCAGCAAATAATCGGAGTCATAGATCCTCAAATGAATATTCAAATAATATTCATTAAATAATATAAACTGAGTCATAAGCCCTCGAATGAATATTCAAATATTATTCAATAAATAATATAAACTTAGTCATAAGCCCTCGAATGAATATTCAAATATTATTCAATAAATAATATAAAAGAGTCATAAGCCCTCAAATGAATATTCAAATAGTATTCAATAAATAATATAAAAGAGTCATAAGCCCTCGAATGAATATTCAAATATTATTCAATAAATAATATAAAAGAGTCATAAGCCCTCGAATGAATATTCAAATAATATTCAAATAATAAAATAAAAGGAGTCATAAGTCCTCGAATGAATATTCGTAATAATATTCATTAAATAAAATAAAGTTATCGAATAAACCTTATTCGATTAATAGTTTTAAAAACTATATCAATATATATATATAAATATATATTATACTCGGGAGCCTCGCCTCCCGGTTTAGAAACATGTTCACCTTTTATCCCCTATACTAAGGGTAAACTCAAATACCGCTTATCTCTAGCATAGGTATTATGCAACTATAAGAATTTGAACCAACAGATATATAAATCAAGAATATGAAACAGGCATGCATATATACCATATCACATGCTACAATATATCGCAAGAATTTGCTAATAACCAATATGCATTTATCGCAAGATCATGCATATACACATATATATCACAACAACAGTTATACGGGTAGAAAACTTGCCTGAGCGACTTGGGGTGATAAAAGGCTCGGGACGAGTCTGGTAACCTATAAACAACAAGTAAGTTGGAATTAAACCAAAGTCACTTGTAAATCTATACTTTAACTAACTTAGACTCTAACGCTTGTTTTGCGCTTACTGATTTGCTTAAGTCACCCGGGTACCCTCGGCTCCACCATTTTTAATAATTTAATCCTTTACGAGTTTTAAGGCAATTCCTTCGCGAGTGTCTTACCAACTGCCTAACACACTTACCATAAATGTTTCATACATTAATTAAGCCTTTTTGGTCTTTAACCTATGTTTCAAAGTAAGGCGAGGGGAAAAGTTTCGTTCGCGAAACGCCGTTACTTGAAACGGTCGTTTCTCCTAAACCGTGCATCGGAATCGAACGAACTACATATCAAAACGAAGCTCGTAACATGAGCTATCTAAACATGGCAGTGGTCATAATCTAGCAGGGGGTTCTCGGGTCCTAATATTATGCACAAAAACAGTCCAAAGAAAATCGGACGTTACGACGGCTATGTTTACGCGATTACCAATGTTTAAACTACTCCAATTAACCACCAACCAACTCATAACCATCAATACAACAAAACTTCACCTAAACCATACCACATCAGTCCATAATCTCCAAGGTTTTCAACTCAAACAACCACAATCAAGACCTATGAACTATAATCAAGCTTCAATTACCAAAACACTTCCAAATCAAACCAAACTACTAATAATCACAATCCATGCTTCTCATTTCACAACACCAACCATTAAACTTACTAACAAATAAAGTAAAGGATAGGGTTTGAAGTTTATACCTTCCTTGGAAGGTGTTAAGTTGCTAGGAAGCCTTAGGGAGCCTCCTACAAGCTTGATCTTTCCAAAGAAATCAAGAACACAAAGTTAGGCTTTGAAGTTTCTAAAAGTCCGATTTAAAGAACTGTAAAAATGAGGGTCTTACCATGATTATTTGGACGAGACTTGTGAACAAGAGTTGTAGGACATCTCAATACCTTTCTAATGAGCTATAGAACACAATATTTGAGTGAGAAATGAAGGAGATACAACAGTTTTAGTGTTCTGGTTCTGTTTTGGCCGAGAGCATGAAGAACAATGCCTTGGTTTCTTTTTGATTTTGATGAAAAATGATTTGTTTGGCTTGGTTGGTTTGATTTTTGTGTTTGTTTTAGTAAATTACCTAGTTGCCCTTGATTTTGTGTGGTTAAAAAGCCACCACATCTCCTTCCTTCCCATGTCATGCTTGTGTCATCCTCATGATGTCATCCTCCCCTCCTTGTCCTCTTCTCATTGGTTGGGAGACATCATCCTCTCTAATCTCTTTGATTAACTTCCTAATTGTTTGCCTAATGACCGCTGATCTGTTATACGGTTCGCTTAACTTTCGTTTTCGTTTATCGTTTGAAGGATCATACCCGGGATCTTATTACTTAGGTTCCCTTAACCTTTCTCAATATATTATATTCCTTTTATGATCCTCTTCTATAATCCTTTAATTTAAATCCTTTTTATCATGTTACCTTTTTCTCAAATCTTTCCGTATCTAGTGTATTTCCGGGAAAAATCAAAGTGTTCGGATTTGGATTCTGACGATCTTTACATACACTTATATCCCATATAAAGTACTAATAAAATCTCAGAATATCCATATCAGAACCCCTACATAGTGTGGCATGAAAAGTTTTCTCATTCAGCAAAAACACTATTCATAAGGGTTTCAAAAATTTCCCAAAAATTGGGGTTATTACAGTCTCCCCTCCTTAAAAGGATTCCGTCCCGGAATCAGATAGAAAATGAATAGGGATACTCTCTTAGCATTACACTTTCTAACTCTCAAGTAAATTTTCCCACATTGTGGTTCTTCCATCAAACTCTGAATAGTTTGATAACCCTTCTCCTAAGCACTTGTTCCTTTTTCAATCTATAACCCTTCCTGGTTGCTCCATATAGGTTACGTCTGGTTGCATGTCTATGCGCTCATATGCCCCTAATTATCTGGCATCCGAATTACACTTCCTTAACATTGATACGTGAAACACGTTATGACTTGCTACATGTTCTGGGGTAAGGCTAGCTCATATGCTAACTTCCCAATACTTCTTAATATATCCAAGGGTCCGACAAATTGGGGACTTAACTTTCCTTTCTTTCCGAATCTCATCAATCCTTTCCAAGGGTTTTCAAGGGGATACCTTTAACAACACTAGGTCCCCTACTTCCTATTCTTTGTTCTTTCGTGTCAAATCAACATACTTCTTATGTCCATCTTGGGCTACTACCAGCCGTCCTCTGATTAGATCTATTATATCCTTGGTCCTTTGGACTACTGCGGGTCCGAGCATCTTGCGCTCTACAACTTCATCCTAACATAAGGGAGATCGACATTGTCTTCCCTCAAGGATCTCATAAGGCGATACCTCAATACTGACATATGATCTATTGTCGTAAGAAAATTCAACCCGTGTTAAGTGATCATTCCAATTTCTTTCAAGTCTATTGCACAGACTCTCATTATAGCTTTTAGCATTAGAGCTTTTGCTTCTCACTACCCATCCTTTTTCCCAGTTCGTAGTCGCTACTACCTTCCGTTCCTAATATTATACTAGTTATACTTTTGCTCGTTAGCGTTCTATAACCTTTTAATAACCACGTCAACCTTAGTATCACGTATGTGTTTCCATTCCGAATACTACCACAACTTTATTACTCCTTTTTCAGTTGTTTCTATTTTCCAAAATTTGATCAATCAAATAGAAGTAAAGGAATTTGTTGAGAGATCACTATGATCATGAACACTTGTTATATCGCATAGTTAGTACAGAAGATGGCCAGCCTTTAGTACTTGACAAGCAATTAAATAATAGCTGGTATCCTACTCGGCTTCTATCACACAGATAGATAGTCATTCGGCAATACCTCCCCTTTTGAAAGGGTTGTTCTTCTCAGCTTACATGAAATGAAAAGAAGAGAAAAGAACGAACTGAAGAGAATTGTATATATGAAAAAATATACTGCCACAAAATATCTGGCTTGGAACCTACCTCTGAACTATAGAGGTTTGTCATAGGAGAACAAAACATATACGTATTTATATCAGCATCAAGCATTATAGCCTCGTATTTCCCATGCCTAAATATTTTCGCTATCCCGTCCATCATTCTATGGACCCACACTCTTCCTCGAGCTTATACATAATCACCTTTGAAACTCCCTCGACATCGAAAATCGAATCTGGGATCTCATTCTATACATCATCGTTACTAGAATTCTATGCTTGCACCGCAACCTTCCTCGTATAATAATACGACTCTCTATTGATAAGAAAGAATAATTATTCACTAGGTAGATACTCTACTTAATTAGTCTATCAATGATAACTTATACACTACCACGACCCGATTAGTGGTACTCAATCTCAACACCCATTCCAATACAACTCTCACGGTTGTAATCAGCTCAATACTCGCAGAATCATTGCTGCCTTACTATGGTCCACCACTGACCTACTGTCGTCATTCATTTTTCCATAAAATCTTAATATCTAACCATACGGAGTCTATACATGTCGTATCAAATTCTCCTAAGGAGTTAACATAACCACCAATCACAATTCATGAAGAACACTCCAAACTCTGACGTACTTTCATGACATGAAGCAGATAAAATTGCAGAAGAGTTTCAATCAAAGCAACGATAGCAGGTTAATACCATTTTTAATCATATGCCTTAAATAGAAGACTTAACTCAAAGGTTCGTCTAGTCCTTTTGGAAACATGGTCCTGGCTTATCCCAAGATAGGACCTCCTAAGATAGATAGCCCGTTCATGGCGATTACACGAATTAAACTTTTACCAACTACTATTACGGTTGGGTATTGCACAGTCATCAGAAGGAATGTCAATCTTCCTAACCATAATTCAACCTTCACATTTTTAACCATCATCACTGTATTCTTTTGGCACACGCGCCTATAATTATCCACTTACCTTTAAAGTGTCGGCCACCTCTTTGGCCTTTCCTGATAGTAAAATTTTCCTTATAGTCAATGTCATTTTAACCACCTCCAAATAAATTTTCTACCTTATTTCAATCACTGCTTTTGTGAAGATGTATTCCTTAAAATCTGATGAGTAAAAAAAAATATCACCATTTTTCCATAAGTTATTGCCTCAGTCTTTAGAGGTTAATCACTGTCACGACTGACTCTCAATCATACTTAGAACATCTTTTATCCTAGGCCCTAATTGCGCTGAACAATTTCGACCTTTACTGGTTCGATCCATACTTTCTCGTGGTTTAACACGTGCCCCACTTGGCATCATTATAATTACGTCATATTTCCTTTATCAACATTTTTATTCTTGAGAATTTTGAATATTACCTTTCTCCTTGTAAAACCTCTAAGGTTATCCTCGAATCGTTCCTCCTGTATTCCCTAGATACAGGGCATATCAAGATACCATTTATTAATACCAGAATCATTGTCTATATACTTCTGAAAAAAAATTCTCCACTGATCCTTAAAGGATATTATTACCTTAATCCTTTCCAATTCATACTGTCAAAACTCATACTATCCCTATTAAAGATAAAATGCCAACCTGTATGCAATCCCCTAGGATTCATTTTAAGTTACCAATGTTCTATCCTTAATTCCACCTTTAAAAGGTACCTGCATCCTTCCATGGATAAATCAAGTCATATATCCTTGATAGATTATCTTATTCATCATTCCCATCTCGATAGTCTATACCTAACTTCATAATAGCATCCTTATTCAAATTGAGGTCAATCCATATGGCCTCCAAAAGATAACAATGGTCATCCGCTTTTCTTTCCTGATTTGGTAATGATAACATGGATGTTTTGGAAGATATTGGTCATGTTCAACGTGAACTTCTTCTTAATAATTCCTTATTTACTTTTGTTGTTTATCTCAACAGTCACCTCAATGTTGGGATATCTTTCATACCTGCCGTCTCCCTTTCTGGGTATCAAGCCACCGGTCTTACACTTCCCATTCTTGAAGGTCACTTCCTTCATCCAATTTTTCTTAATTTCTTACTTTCTTGTCTCCTCAGTCTATCCGCGTCTCATTATTTATCCTTCAAATTACCTCAAGGTTTCCTCGAATCCTCCCAACTTAAAGGGGATAAAATATACATAACTCTTATGCCTTCAACCATCAATTTTAACTCATGGTGAATCACCCTCATCCTGACGATTACATACTCTTCTATTTCTATTTCTACGAGTCTTTAGGGTTTCCTCATACCCAACTCCCTTATCATTCCTCAAACTCTCTTGCCTTTATATTCCTTTCTCTTATCGTTATTTCATGAACCAACACAACATAAGCATTGATTTCAAACATCCCGTCATTCTGGATTCGTGTCTTCAGAACGAATCTTGATAACTTTTACAACTTAGATTCATAATTCATCATACTCGTCTGCCTTTGTTCTGGCTCTAAAGCTTTTACACACTTACCAACTGCCTAACACACTTACCATAAATGTTTCATACATTAATTAACCCTTTTTGGTCTTTAACCTATGTTTCAAAGTAAGGCGAGGGGAAAAGTTTCGTTCGCGAAACGCCGTTACTTGAAACGGTCGTTTCTCCTAAACCGTGCATCGGAATCGAACGAACTACATATCAAAACGAAGCTCGTAACATGAGCTATCTAAACATGGCAGTGGTCATAATCTAGCAGGGGGTTCTCAGGTCCTAATGTTATGCACAAAAACAGTCCAAAGAAAATCGGACGTTACGACGGCTATGTTTACGCGATTACCAATGTTTAAACTACTCCAATTAACCACCAACCAACTCATAACCATCAATACAACAAAACTTCACCTAAACCATACCACATCAGTCCATAATCTCCAAGGTTTTCAACTCAAACAACCACAATCAAGACCTATGAACTATAATCAAGCTTCAATTACCAAAACACTTCCAAATCAAACCAAACTACTAATAATCACAATCCATGCTTCTCATTTCACAACACCAACCATTAAACTTACTAACAAATAAAGTAAAGGATAGGGTTTGAAGTTTATACCTTCCTTGGGAGGTGTTAAGTTGCTAGGAAGCCTTAGGGAGCTTCCTACAAGCTTGATCTTTCCAAAGAAATCAAGAACACAAAGTTAGGCTTTGAAGTTTCTAAAAGTCCGATTTAAAGAACTGTAAAAATGAGGGTCTTATCATGATTATTTGGACGAGACTTGTGAACAAGAGTTGTAGGCCATCTCAATACCTTTCCAATGAGCTATAGAACACAATATTTGAGTGAGAAATGAAGGAGATACAACAGTTTTAGTGTTCTGGTTCTGTTTTGGCCGAGAGCATGAAGAACAATGCCTTGGTTTCTTTTTGATTTTGATGAAAAATGATTTGCTTGGCTTGGTTGGTTTGATTTTTGTGTTTGTTTTAGTAAATTACCTAGTTGCCCTTGATTTTGTGTGGTTAAAAAGCCACCACATCTCCTTCCTTCCCATGTCATGCTTGTGTCATCCTCATGATGTCATCCTCCCCTCCTTGTCCTCTTCTCATTGGTTGGGAGACATCATCCTCTCTAATCCCTTTGATTAACTTCCTAATTGTTTGCCTAATAACCGCTGATCTGTTATACGGTTCGCTTAACTTTCGTTTTCGTTTATCGTTTGAAGGATCATACCCGGGATCTTATTACTTAGGTTCCCTTAACCTTTCTCAATATATTATATTCCTTTTATGATCCTCTCCTATAATCCTTTAATTTAAATTCTTTTTATCCTGTTACCTTTTTCTCAAATCCTTCCGTATCTAGTGTATTTCCGGGAAAAATCAAAGTGTTCGGATTTGGATTCTGACGATCTTTACATACACTTATATCCCATATAAAGTACTAATAAAATCTCAGAATATCCATATCAGAACCCCTACATAGTGTGGCATGAAAAGTTTTCTCATTCAGCAAAAACACTATTCATAAGGGTTTCAAAAATTTCCTAAAAATTGGGGTTATTACATAATTGATATCCATCGGGTGAGTAGCTTCTGTAACAATAAGTCATGTAGCACATTTATCTTTGTATAGATTCCATAGTAGCTTATGAGTCATGTAGACGGCTAGTAGATGTGTAGAATAGGTTGATTAAATATAAATATAAGATGTCTTGTAATTCTCCACAAATGAAATGGAGTCAAGTGATAAATGACTACCCGACTGATGATCGACAAAGCTACCTGACGGATGATCAACAAGGCAACCCGACGGATGACAAACATGTACCCGACAGATGATCAATTCAAACATCTGTTGACAATGACAACATAGTCACATGCGTTGGATGTTTGCAAAAGGAATGTCGCAGCCTGTTTAACAGGAAATGAAGAACAAATAAGCATTACCATTTCCATGCAAGTTAAGAAGAATTTCAAAGATGCTGGAATACAGTAGTGAAGCAGCATGGAGTTTGACTTGATAGTTTTGTTTTATTATCCTGTCTTATTACCATGTAAACTTGGTGGTATATAAACCAAGTGTAGCTAGTAGAACAAATAACTAAGGAAACACTTTTAGAAGAGAAATATAAAAAGCTGTAACTGTTGAGAATTTCTCTGTAGTTTGTTTGTTCACTTGTAAAGCAGTTGTGAGACAATTTATTCTTCACAGAGTTCTTAATTCGATATATATATATATATACATATATCTGGTGGATACTTTCAAATCCACCAGAAGACTTGTGTTTTCATTACTTCGTGTTTTTGATTTATTTAACTTGTAATTCTGCACCTTGCAAATCAAAACACTTATATATATAGTTTGAGTTAGAACATTTTACAGTTCAAGAAAAAGTTTACTAGAATTACATTCAACCCCCCTTCTGTAATTTTTACTGCATTGTTAGGGACTAACAATTGGTATCAGAGCAAGCTCTTGAAGCACAAAGAGTTTAAAGATCACAACAAACAGCAAGATGAACAAGAAGGATGTTGGAGTCAAGATTCCTTTTCTGGACAAAGATAATTACCATCACTGGAAGGTAAATATGCATCTTCATTTACTTTCTCAAGATGAGGCCTATGTGGATTGCATAGAGAGAAGTCATCATGTACCAATGAGAGCTGCAACTGAAAATGAGCCATCAGTTCCCAAGCCAAGGCGTGAATGGTCAGATCCTGATATTGAACAAGTTAGGAAAGACAAGAAGGCCATGAATATTTTGTTCAATGGAGTTGATGATGACATGTTTGATAATATCATTAACTGCAAGACAACCAAGGAAGTTTGGGATACCATTCAAATAATATGTGATGGCACTGAACAAGTTAGAGAAAACAAGATGCAATTACTAATTCAGCAATATGAGCATTTCCACTTTGAAGAAGGTGAAACTCTCACTGATATCTTTAGTAGATTTTAAAAGCTACTAAATGCTCTGAAACTGCATGGAAGAGTCTACCAAAATAAAGATTCTAACCTCAAATTCCTGAGATCCCTTCCAAAAGAATGAAAACCAATGACAGTCTCCTTGAGAAATTTACAAGAATACAAGGAATTTACACTAGAGAGACTGTATGGCATTCTAAAGACTTATGAGCTTGAAATAGAGTAAGATGAAAGAATGGAGAAAGGAAGGAAGAAAGGAGGGTCAATTGCACTGGTTACTGAGTTAGAGAAAGAGAAGGAGATGAAGATAAAAGTTGTTGAGTCTACTTCAAAGGTCTGTGAAAACAAGGGCAAGGGGCTTGTAGCAGAAAATGAAGATTCTTTGAGCCAGGATGATATGGATGATATTGATGAACATCTTGCATTTCTTTCCAGAAGATTTGCCAAGATTAAGTTCAAGAAGAACTTTGGAGCAGCTAATCCAAATAGAAACATGGTTGATAAATCACAATTCAAGTGTTTCAAATATGGCTTAGTTGGGCACTTTGCCAGTGAGTGTAGAAAGTCAGATTCCAGCAAGAAGAAGTTTGAGCTTGTGGATTATAAACAGAAGTATTTTGAGTTGCTCAAACAAAAGAAAAGGGCTTCTATTACACAAGAAAATGACTGGGCAGCAGATGGTCTGGATGAGGATGAAGATATCAGCTATGTCAATCTAGCCCTAATGGCCAAGTCTGATGAAACAAAGACAAATTCTTCAAGCAATCAGGTAATCACCACTGACCTTGCACATTTATCTAAAGCTGAGTGTAATGATGCAATTAATGACATGTCTACAGAATTATATCATTTGCGTGTTACACTTAAGCCCCTCACTAAGTGAGAGGAACAATGTGCTAGAGTCCTTGAAGAAAGAGGAGATTTTGAAGAAGCAACTTGAACGAGAATATGAGTTGATTAAGGCATGGAAATCATCCAGAGATGTCCATGCTCAAATCACCAAAGTTCAAGGCATTGAGTCCTTTTGTGATGCAGCCTGGAAAAAGAGTAAAGAGAAGCTGAAATCCAATTTGGTTGAAGGATTGCTAACAGATGTAGACTCAATGGATGATGAGAGTCATCCGTCGGATAATCAAAAAGATTATCCGTCGAGTGACATAAATCCTCATCCGTCGGTTGTGAGCAAACCTGTGAGTAAAGCCAAACTTGCCAAGTTAAATGAAAAATATGGATCAGTTTCCAAAAACTTTATTTCAGGAGAATCAAGTCAAGTGAAGAAGGAGAAGAAAGTGAATGTTGGTCATCTGTCCATCAAGCAATTGAATGACAGATTAGAAAAGATTGAGGTTAAAACATAAGCTAAAAAGAAAAATAATAGAAATGGGAAAGTAGGAATTAACAAACATAACAACTACACACCTGATAAGTATGCTCCAATAAAAATATGTGTTAAGTGTGGTAGTGCTAATCATTTGTCTGTTAATTATAAACTTGCCATGCCTACTCCCATATATGTACCTCCTCCTTTTCCCAACATGAGTGTTATGCCTTCTATGCCTATGAATGATATGTCTACATAGAACATGAATGCACAATTTGCTAATATGCCATTTGCACCTAATCCTTATTATGCTGTATTTAGTATGCCTAAAATGCCATTTAGCATGCCCTACTGGAATAACATGTTTGCAAATAGCATGCAATTTCCTGTTAATCAAAATGTGCATGATAATTATGTTTTAATGACTGGTTTAAAGGTCCAACTCAGATGACTGTGGATGAATCTGATATCCCCAAGTCAAATGAGATAAAACCTAAGAAACAAAAGAAGAAAGCTAACAAGGCAGGACCCAAGGAAACTTGGGTACCAAAATTAACTTGATTTGGTTTTGATGTGTGCAGGCAAACAGAAAGTGTTAGATATATTTGTGATGTTATGTCTAATGATGATTTGTGTTTAGTTTTCAGATCTTAACTGACAAGACAAATCAGGACTTAAGATATCAGAACTTAAGTTGTTAGAACTTAAGTTATCAGAAGATATTTATCAGGAGATAATATCAGGACTTAAGGAGACTTTCAGATAAGGAAGGCGGCTGATTGAAAGGAAAGGAGATCGAGACTAAAACAAGAAGAGATATGCATGGAGAAGAATTCTATGAAGAATAGAATACTTGGAAGAAAAGATAACTAGTTGATATATTTTAGGATGCAGACTTATGTTCGATATCAATTAGAAGTTTATCTTATAACTATGTGTCTATATAAATATAGCATAGGGTTTACACTATATGTGTTATCTTAATCGAGAATATTATTCATTGTAACCCTAGCAGCTCTCGTGATATTTGTTCATCGGTGAGAGAGAACGGTTCCATTGTAATACTGTTTTATTAATAAGATTATTCTGTGTTTCATACTTGTGTTCTTAATTCGATTTGATTGTGTTAGACATTGTATTCAACCCCCTTTTACAGTGTGTGTGACCTAACAAGTGGTATCAGAGCAATCTGTTAACATACATACAGTAAAGATCCAAAAACAATCATGTCTGAAGAAACACAAACTCCAACCAAGCCCACCAAAACTGAAGAAACTCCAAAGACTCAAATCCATAATCGATATGAGACTATTAGGGTTCCCATACTGAAACCTTCTGAGTATCCCATATGGAAGGTGAGGATGTCTATGTTTCTGGAAGCTACAGATCCAGAATACCTTGACAGAATTAATGAAGGACCACATAAGCCAACCAAGCTCTCTATCATAGTTGCAGATCAGCCAGCACAGTCTGTACCAAAGGAGAAAAGTGAATATACAGCTGAAGATATCTCATATATTGCAAAAGATGCAAAGGTAATACATTTGCTGCATAGTGCCATTGATATATCATGTCAAACAGGGTAATTAACTGCAAGAATGTAAAGGAGATATGGGATGCCTTGGAGACAAGATGCCAGGGAACTGATTCAATTAAGAAGAATATGAGGACTATACTCACTCAAGAGTATGAGCACTTTGACTCAAAACCTGATGAGTCATTAACTGGTTTATATGACAGATTTGTCAAACTCTTGAATGATCTGTCACTGGTAGATAAGAAATATGATCTTGAAGATACTAATCTTAAATTCCTTTTAGCTCTTCCTGAAAGTTGGGATTTGAAGGCAACTACTATAAGAGACAACTATGATCTTGATGAAACTACTCTTGATGAAATTTATGGTATGCTCAAAACTCATGAACTTGAGATGGATCAAAGAAGCAAGAGGCATGGGAGAAAGTCAAGAACAGTTGCTCTTAAGGCTGAGGAGGAATCCCCTAAAGTGCCTGTCTCAAAGAAAGGCAAAGGAATGGCTCTCATCACAAAGTCTGATATTGAGTCATCAAGTTCTGATAGTGATAAAGATTCAGACACTGAAAGTCTATCTGAGATTGATGCTGATGAAGAGATGATGAAATTGTGTGCTCTTATGGTGAAGGGTATCACAAAGATAGCTTACAGGAAATTCAGAAGGGGAAAGAAGTTTTCCAGGAAAAGTGGAAGTTCTGATAAGAAGGGATTCAGAAAATCTGAAGGCAAAGCTGGAAAGTCTGACAGAGGAGATTAAATGTAAAATGCTACAATTGTGGTGAGAAAGGCCACACATCTCCTGACTGCAAGAAAGGAAAAGGTGACAAAGGCAAGGCACTTGTCACAAAGAAGAAAAGCTGGACAGACACTTCAGATTCTGAAAGTGAGGTGAACTATGCTTTGATGGCAAATACTGATAGCAGTTCTGAAGCTGCTGAGTTAAAGGTACCTCAAACAACTTATGCTTTTCATACTGATGATATTACTGAGTTGAGAAGATATCTTAAAACCATGTTCATTACTTATAGAGATCAAACTTTAACATGTGATAGGTTAACGTCTGAAAACCTGTTTTTAAGAAAAGTAATGACTATTTAGAAAAGGAGTTAGTTATGTTCCATCAAACTCAGAAAGAAAGAGATGATGCTTTTTATGTTAGAGATGAAGTGTTAAAACTGAATGGTCTCTAAAAACTGAGTTAGAAAAGGAAAGAGAGATTATCAGGACTTGGACTAACTCTGGAAGAACGACTCAGAATTTGTTAAGTAGTGAAAACTGGAAAGAGGGCTTAGGTTATGGAGATGATAAAAGTGAAACAGGAACTGAACAAATTAAACCAGTTATTGTTAAATAGACTACTAAGCCAAAGTTAAATCCTGTTTAGTTTGTAGCTAAATCTGTAAAGTCTGATTCTGAAAAGATGAAAGATACTGAGACAGAAGTTAAGACAGAGTCAACTTCTGACAAATTAAAACAGGATAAGACAATTGAAGTTAACATAGGCTTAATGACAAAGAAGCACCTTAAGCATAAGCTGAAAGATGTTAAAAATATAAACAAGGTAAAGCCACCTAGAAAAAATAGGAATGGAAAGGAAGGTGTGAATAAAAGCAATGATTATAAGCCTACTTCTAATGCTCCTAGAAATAAATGTTATAACTGTGGAAATTCTAACCATCTGGCTTCTTTTTGCCGGAAGAATAAAAATATAAACTCCTTACCTTCAAAATCAGGAGTTAAGAGTCAGTTTGTTAGATATAGGCCACATAATCCTTGTTTTCATTGTGGTAGTTTATGGCATTCTATTTATACTTGTAAGGAATATCATTGTTTGTACTATGATTATTATCTAATAAAACCTTCTTTAAAGAAAGTTAGCATTATTCCTTCTAGTGTAAGTTCTGCTGCAAAGTCTAATACTGTAAATTCTGATAAGAAAAATGTTAACATAAACTCTGATGTTGAATCCGCTGCAAATGTTAACAAACTTAATAAGGCCAAAGGATCCAAACAAGTCTGGGTCCTTAAAACTAATCATTAGTAGTCTTTGTGATTGCAGGGAAACAGGAAAAACATCCTAATTTTGGATAGTGGATGTTCAGGACATATGACAGGAAATAAAGCCCTGCTATCAAACTTTATGGAGAAAGCTGGAACAGGTGTTTCTTATGAAGATGGCAACATGGGAAAAACTCTGGAATATGGCAATATCAATCTTGGGAATGTCATCATTGAAAAAATAGCTCTAGTCTCAGGACTTAAACACAATCTGCTGAGTGTTAGTCAAATATGTGACAGAGGTTATCATGTGGATTTCTTTGAAGAACGCTGTGAAGTTGTAAGCAAATCTACAGGAAAAGTTGTTCTGAAAGGATACAGGCATGGTAACGTTTATGAAGCCAAGCTTTCAACAAGTTCTTATGCATCTGCAATGTGTCTATTAAGCAGAGCATCAATTGAAGAAAGTTGGGATTGGCACAAGAAACTCTCTCATTTAAATTTCAGCAATATAAATGAACTAGTCAAGAAAGATCTTGTGAGAGGGCTGCCAAAATCAGTATTTGCTCCTGATGGCCTTTGTGATTCATGTCAAAAGGCAAAACAAAGAAAATCTTCATTCAAGAGCAAGACTGAATCTTCAATTCTTGAGCTTTATCACCTACTACATGTTGATCTATTTGGTCCAGTGAATGTCATGTCTATTGCAAAGAAGAAATATGCTATGGTCATAGTGGATGAGTTCACCAGATACACATGGGTGTATTTCTTGCACACAAAAAGTGAAACTGCATCTATCTTGATTGATCATTTCAAACAACTGGATAAATTGGTTAGAGACTCTGTGAAAATCATAAGAAGTGATAATGGCACTGAGTTCAAAAATTTGATTATGGAAGAGTTCTGCAAAGACCATGGAATCAAGTAGGAATTTTCTGCTCCTGGAACTCCACAGCAAAATGGAGTTGTTGAAAGAAAAAATAGAACTCTTATTGAAGTTGCACGAACTATGCTTGATGAAGCAAAGTTACCAACCTATTTTTGGGCTGAAGTTGTGCAGACTGCTTGTTTTACTCAGAATACAATACTTATCAACAAGCATGGAAAGACACCATATGAGATGGTGAAGAAAAAGAAGCCAAATCTGAAGTACTTTCATATATTTGGATGCAAGTGTTTTGTTCTTAAGACTCATCCTGAACAACTATCTAAATTTGATCTAAAAGCTAATGAAGGAATTTTTGTTGGATATCCACTTTCCACAAAAGCCTTCAGAGTCTACAATTTAAGAACAAGGGTTGTCATGGAATCTATCAATGTCTCTTTTGATGATAAAAAGATTACAGGACTTGAAGATTTCAATGATCATGATCAGCTGAGATTTGATAATGAAGTTTTAAATTCTGATACTGTAAATCCTGACAGTCTAAATCCTGATACTGCAAACTCTGATGGGTTAAACTCTGATGTTATTGAAACTGTGGTAACTACGCCAAAGAAAAATGCACCTGTGCAGGGGGGCATATTGAAGATCCAACCACATCTCAAGAAGCATCAGAACCAAGAATAGGCTCTTCAAGTTCTGATTCATCAAGTTCTGATGGGGCAAGTTTTGATAATTCTGGAAACTCAAATTTTGATTCATCAAGTTCTGATGGGCCAAATTCTGATAATTCTAGAAACTCAAATTCTGAAGGATCCAACTCAAAGAGCATAATTTCAGGGGGAGCATCAGAGAATGTTGATGGAGACAGCATGGATCATGGGGGAGCATCCAGTTCTAGAGATAATCTTCCATCTGCAAGGAAGTGGACTAAAGCACATACACCTGACTTGATTATTGGAGATCCTGAAGCAGGTATAAGAACTAGAACAACAACTTCAAATGAATGTCTCTATCACTCTTTTCTTTCTCAGACTGAACCAAAGAAAGTGGAAGAAGCTCTTCAAGATGCTGATTGGGTGCAAGCAATGCAGGAAGAGTTAAATGAATTTGAAAGAAATATAGTCTGGACCCTAGTGCCAAGACCAAAGAACAGATCAGTTGTTGGTACAAAGTGGGTGTTCAGAAACAAAACTGATAGTGATGGCATAATTACAAGGAATAAAGCAAGGATGGTTGCAAAAGGATATTCTCAACAGGAGGGAATTGATTATGATGAAACATTTGCATCAGTTGCTAGATTGGAAGCCATAAGGATATTCTTGGCTTATGCTGCTCACAAAAAGTTTAAAGTCTTTCAAATGGATGTGAAAAGTGATTTTCTTAATGGAGAATTGGAAAAAGAAGTAAATGTTGAACAACCTCCAGGTTTTGTAGATTCAAAATTTTCTCATCATGTCTACAGACTTGATAAAGCACTTTATGGCCTTAAGCAAGCTCCAAGAGCATGGTATGAGAGATTAGCTCAGTTTCTTTTGGAAAGTGGATTTAATAGAGGGACAATTGACAAAACTTTATTCTATCTCAACCATGGAAAGGACTTACTTTTGGTGCAGATATATGTTGATGATATTATTTTTTGTTCTACAAATGACAGACTGTGTAAAAGGTTTGCCAAGCTAATGCAGTGAAGATATCAAATGAGTATGATGGGAGAACTTAGCTATTTTCTGGGCCTTCAAGTCAAGCAGAATGAAGAAGGAACTTTTATTTGTCAATCTAAGTACACCAGAAATTTGTTGAAGAAATTTGGAATGCAAGATTGTTCAAGTACATCCACTCCTATGGCCACTGCAATAAAATTGGATAAGGATACTGGTATATCAGTAGATATTACTGATTACATAGCTATGATTGGCTCATTACTCTATCTAACTGCAAGTAGACCTGATATCATGTATGCTACATATTTTTGTTCAAGATTTCAAGCAGATCCAAGAGAACCTCACTTAACAGCTGTGAAAAGAATTTTCAAGTACCTTAAGGGTACAGCTGATCTGGGATTGTGGTATCTTAGAGAATCAGACTTTAAGCTAATAGGTTACTCAGATGCGGATTTTGCAGGATGCAAAATTGACAGGAAAAGCACAAGTGGAAGCTACCAATTTCTTGGAGGCAGATTGGTTTCTTGGTTTAGCAAGAAATAAAAGTCAATTTCCACATCAACTGCAGAAGTATAATACATTACTGCAGGAAGCTGTTATGCACAGATTCTTTGGATGAAGAATCAGTTACTGGATTATGGGTTAGAATTTTTTAAAATCCCTATTTACTGTGATAATTAAAGTGTTATTGCTATGACAGGTAATCCAGTTCAACACTCAATGACAAAGCACATCACCATAAGGTACCACTTCATAAGGGAACATGTGATGGAAGGTACAGTGGAATTGCATTTTGTTCCAATAGATAAACAACTAGCAAATATCTTCACAAAACCACTATGTGAAGCTACTTTTACAAGATTGGTAAATGAACTTGGAATGGTTTCAGGTTTTTTCTCTAAATTTGCTTAGTTTATGTTCTGATACATCAGACTTTATGATCAGTATTTACAGATATTACTATCTTTGTGTATTCTATGCTTAAATTGAAATTTTCTTAAGTGCTGATTGTTGTCTGATGTGAATTTCTAAACTCTGATAGTGATATGAATGTTTATGTGACTATTCAATCCAATGAGGATAACTGTGCTAGATGCTAACCTAGTAGTCTTTAATATATTAAAGATCCCATGTTTGAAGTAATTGTTTATGTGGAAATCTTTTAACACAAGCAAATTCTGATACTGAACTTGGTTAGGTTTACTTTGTGTATCTTATTACTAAGTCCAAAACTAGAATAGTGCTTCTTATCTGTTAAGTTCTGATGTTGGTAAATCTTACGGATGTACTAAGTGCTGATAAACCTCACTTATCAAAAGAAAAAGAAAAAGAAAAGAAATAAAAATCAGGTACTCCTTTGATATCTAGAGAAAAATGTATGTGGAAGGGAAGACCCAAGTGCATTGCTGGTATTAAGTAATATGTATTAGAAAAGCAAAATAAATTTTTCTTGGTGACTTTTCAGATTCTCTGATTACTGGAGAAATACTCTGATAATAGCATAAATTCTGATAAGCAGTCATGACTCACTTACACTGAGAAGCCACTGTAAAAAGGAATTTCAAAAGATGCATAAAATGAGCACAAAACAGTTGAGGTGGACTCATGCATGAACTCATTCTATAGTAGGCTTCAGACTAATGACAGATTTTAAGCAAAGTTCTGAGTTATGCCTTATTTCTAAGATGTACTGAAGTGAATCAGACTTTACTCTTTGTCTGATATTTAGCTTAATGCACACACTTACACTCCATATAAATGATGAAAATTACTGTGGTGATCAATATTGTTTTAGATGAACAGTTTAAGTGTCAGTTGCATAAATTTTGAGGACAAGTTCTGATGGAAGTTCTGATGATTAAGTTCTGTTGAAACCATATCAGTATTTGTGTAAAGAATTACAGAAATAAACATTCACTTTTTGAGTTAAGGAGCCATATTCTGATGACTTTTAAATTCTGATAATAATCAAGTTCTGATGTTGACGTGACAGTATTTATTTACTTGGTTTACTTTTAAGTCAATACTTGAACGATTATATTTTTCAGAATAATGGACTATGTGAGATAAAGCGGTAATAATCATTTATTTAGTGGGAACAGTTTCTTTTTAAAAAACTGAATGTGCAAAATAATAATTACTTATTTACCATGCCCATTAACTTTTGTTTTAACTGCTGCATGGTCTGTTCCACTTCTCAATAACTGTTGTCACGTGGGTTGTCTAAGTAAAAGAGATAAAAGATTTTCAAATCTTTTATTCATATTTCTATTCTATTTACTCTCTCTTTTTCTTATTCTCTCACATATTCTGACGGTTTTCTATACAGACATTTTCTCAAACACCTTTCAGGCACTCTAACTTCTCACTTATTTCTGATGGCGCCCAAGGATTTAATTATTGATGGAGCCAAGTTTGTACCAAATAACTATGTTGCAATCTTGAATAAGGCTGAAGCTCCATCAGATCTGCACTTTGTGCAAGATTTATTAGCCAATAGTGAGATTGGGTATGCTTTGACCCAACCTCAAACTATTTCAAGCAAACAAGTGCTGACATTTTGGCGAACTGGGCTTTTTGATAATGGTGGTGCTACTGGTTCACCAATCATAATTTTCACATCAGGAGATGTCGAACATGTGGTCACTCCAGGAGCAGTTCGTAAAGCTCTCCACTTACCTGAAGGTTGTACATTCTCAACAGTGGAGGATCATGTTTTACAGCAGCTTATGGCCAGTCTGGGCTATGAGAAAAGTTTGGGAAAGCTGGGTCAACTGAAAAGATCAAATATCAAAAAGGAATGGAGCTTTTTCTTTGATTGTATCACCAAGGCATTCGCCAATAAATGCTCCAACTTTGATGTTATTTCCATCATGAGTCAGCAAATCGGGTATGCCCTTATTCATCAAACTCATTTTGATTTTGCAAGTGTTGTGCTAGGTTTTATAGGGGATAAGATGGCAGAGGATAGGAATGTAGTATACTTTGCTAGATTCTGTCAGCTTATATATACTTATTGTTGTGCTGATGAACCCCAACCAGCCAGTGATTTAATTTTACCCTTTAAGCTTGCAAAAGGGCCTTTAATGATTTGTTAAATACTGTCAATAAGAAATAAGTGTTGAGACCCTTACAGATTCCTCAATCAGTAAAACAAATCTTGGTAAATGCTGATCCACAAACTTATACATCTATCTATCCTGATGTCCAGCCCACCAACTCATCATAACCAACACAACAGCCATCAGAACATACCATCTCTCACCAACCTCAAACTCAACCATAACCTTCAGCACATCCAGTGAAGACTTCATCTTCAAAACCCAAGAGGACTAAGATAGTACCTCAGTCTCAGCAGAAGAGAAGGAGAATTATTCTGAGAGATGAGTCAGACAATGAGGCACAGGTTCAACCATCAGAACCTGATGTTGTAGAATGTGAGAAGATCTCTTCTCAGAAAGATACTGAAACTGGGAGTTCTAGGCCCCTCAAAAGGCTTAGAAAGCTATATTCTGATGATGAAGCTCCCAAAGTCTCTACTTTAGCAAAGAGACTTAAAAAGCAAAGAGCCAGGAGGGCTGTAAGTGAATCATCACACTCTGAAGAAATCCTGGAAGCAGCAGCTAAGGAAGGGGGTCAGGAATCTCTGATCCCAACAGAACCTATAGTAATTGAATTACTTTCCACTGCTGAATCAGCTCACAAGTCTCCTATTCAAGAATAAGAGGATATTCCAGAGCAAGTGTCCACACCTCCTGTGTCTCCTATTAATGATCCAATACATGCTGAAGATCCAGGTACAAGTGATGAAATAGATATTCACAACTTGGTTGTACCTGATGTTCTGTACTTGGAAGCTCCACCCACTCAAGTTACTTCACCAACAACACCACTTCTAGATGCTAATTTCAATGCAGATATTCCAACAACACCAGTTCTGAATCTAGATGATGAAGATCAGATTGTAGGTGGGCATCAAAATTTGGATGTTGATGAGAACTTAGTTGCAAATCAGAATTTAGAGGATGATGTTGAAACCTCTATAGCCTCACATACTGTTATTCTATCAGAGGATGCTGATACTGCAGACTCTGTAAGTTCTGATGCTGACAATGCTGAAATCATTGATGAAGCTGGTACAAATGTAGATGTTGATACAGGTGGTCCATCTGGACATGCACCTCAACAAGCTCCATGCAAAGCTGCTCTAATCAAGAAGTTTGTTAGAGATGATGCACCAGTACCTTGGAGTGAAACTCCTAGAGGAAAGGAGTGAACTAATAAGTGGAACAAAGTTACTTTTGTTCCTACTGAAAAAATTCTTGTTGAGCACCTGGCCAAAGCTGATGAAATGCTGATAAATGATGATTTCAAGGCACAGCTTAGAGTTACTGCATTGAGTACCAGGCACCTTCAAGGTCAACACTCAATAACTCATGACAAGGTGAACGAAATTCAAAAATCACTGATCCACCAAGATATGAATGTAAAATTAGAAAAGAACATATTTTTCAAGTGAGCCTTTGACCAAATTGGGTATATTGAAAAGACTCAGGAGAAGCAACAAGATCAGATTTCTGAAATTCTAAAGAATCAAGCTTCTCAGCAAACTCAACTCAATGAGATCCAATCCTCAGTGGAATTGCTTATCTCTCTTCTTCTACCTACTGATGCCAAAAAGGGGGAGAAAGTGATTAAGTCCAAATGCAAATCTAGTCAAGTATTGAAGGGTAAGAATGATGGAAATGATGACCAGGGAAACTCTGAAAAGGGTAGAGGTCATGGTCATGGTCAAGGTCAAGGTTCTTCATCAAGAACAGCTGAAACTTCTATACAGAGATCAAACTCTGATGTTGATAGAAGAATAAGTTATGGTA
Organism: Apium graveolens; assembly: GCF_009905375.1. Taxonomy (NCBI): domain Eukaryota; kingdom Viridiplantae; phylum Streptophyta; class Magnoliopsida; order Apiales; family Apiaceae; genus Apium; species Apium graveolens. Next base: position 13,334,315 of record NC_133652.1, read on the forward strand.
AACAAGTTCTGACAAAGCATAATGTTCCTACACAGGGTGAAAGTCAAGAGTTTATGCAGAAACTGAAGCTCAAGGGGAAGGAAACAATAGTTTATTATCAAGGCCCTAAGTTACAGAAGCTGGATGAAGAAATTTCAAAGAGATTATTTCTTAAAGAAAATCCAGGAATGGACTTTGAAAGTCTAAAGGACGGAGAAGCCAGACTTAAAGCAGAAAATGTCAAATCCAAGTCTAAAGCTTCTATTGTTGAAAAGAAACTTCCAAAGCCTAAGGGTATTGTGATTAAGGAGAAGACAAATTCTGAGGCAACCAAAGCCAAATCACAAGTGGAGGTAGATCCAAGATCCAAGGGCAAAGCAAAAGTTGATGAACCTGTAAAGGTATACATGCCAATCATGGATGAAGAAATAATTAATGATGAAGATACTAGTCTGATTTTGAAGAAAAAGGATATTCAAACAACCTCTGACAGAACTCATATTGTTCAAGATCAGGACTTAGTAAAATCTGATATTACAAAGAAGCAAGCAACCTCTGACATAGCTCAAGTTGACTTGATATCAGAAGATAAAGAAAATGAAACCTCTGACATTACTCATGTTAAACCTTCAAAGATGCTATTACCAGGATTCACAAAAGCTCAACAGACTCAACCTTTGAAGACTACATCAAGTGGTTTTGATGCAAGAGTTATTAGAGGAAAGGAAGCTAGAGACAAATCAGGATTGGGTAGTTCTAAAGAAAAGAGAATAAACAATACTACCAATGATCCAACTTCCTTAAGTGAACCAGGAGTAGGATGTTAGGTATGAATACAACACAGAGGGGGGGTGAATGTGTTTTAGCTTAAATGTTTACTTTTTGGTTTTGCTCTGAGTTTAGCAGTTGATTGTTATCAATGATTTTGTGGAGTAGATATTAAACATAAATAACAATGTAAATATGTACAACAAAGATCTTCAAAACTCACTTAATTTTATATTAAAAATCAAGCAGTGTTTTGCTGTAAAATCTCTAAGTTCTTGTTTTAGAACTTAGCTTCTTTCTTGAGAGAGAATACTAGAATTTCTATCTTGGTTCACCTTCTCCTGACTAAGGACCAGTGTTAACTTTATAACTCAGTTAACTGCTGGTTTACACAGTGTGTAATAAACATGCTATTAGCTTTTCTAAACTGTCACTTGTCATTTCTATTTATAGAAAAGCAAATCTTCCATTTCTGGCTTAGCATATCTTTAGCATCCCGTGTTTACTTTAATCTCCTCTGTCAGTTAATCTTTGTCATTGATCTTGCACATCTCTCAAACTGCTTTTTGTAGACTTGTCAATTCAGTTGTGTGAATTGTTTGTTGATTTGTAACCTTGGATATTGAACTGTTCTGCAATTCTGTACTTAGAGAAATTTCTTCACTTCGAGATCTCCAATTAAGATGTAGAGAACTCGACATCTCGATAGGCATGTTGGCTTGTCGATATCAATTAAACTTCATTGTTGACTTAACTTATCGACAACTCTGAGTTTTCTAGTAAATTTTGGTTTATCGATAACTCAGAGTTTTCTAATGGACTTTGGCTTATCGATAACTCAGAGTTCTCTAATGAATGTACACTTGTCGATATCTCTGAGTTCTCGAATGGGTATCTGACTTATCGATATCTCCAATAGCATTTCATGAGTTCTCGATAGACAATTCCTGAGTTCTCGATAGGTCTTTCTGAGTTCTCGAATGACTTCTCTATCACACTAATTCTATGACTTGTAGAGATCTTGACTTATAATGTTTTTTACCAAATTGATTTATTTAACTCCAAGCTTCTTCATAATTCTTCTGAGGCATGACCTTCTTGATCTTCTTCCAGATAGAATTCTTAGGCTTGACACTGTTTAGAGAAAAATGCTCCAGTCTGCTCCATTTACATTTTACATACATTAAGTGTTACAAGTATGAATTACAGATTAAGGTTACAATACAACTAAACTTAGGGTTGTAAGTATGACTTAGTCTTGTTATGATACAGGCATGTCTTGCACAACATATGAGCAACTCCTGAAAGATTGAATCAACTTGAATCTGTACAAATGGTTTACCATTCTGTTTTGAAAGAAGATATCATGTTATACTTTATGACAGATGGGAGGGTATTCCAGATTAGGGAGAATGTTATTCCGTTGAAGTATTTTTAAGAACTGGAACATGTTCTATTTCTACTTCAAGTGAAAAACAGATCAACAGATGGTGTTGCAGGTTATTTAAAATCAAATATTCAAAGACAGAAGAGGCTTTACTCTGTAAAGTCTGATAGCCCATATTGTCCTATGTACAGATCTCACAGTGAAGATATTGTTGAAATGAAGCCTAATACTGCAAAAATCATCACTACAATTTCTGGTATTAAGGGACTTGAATTCAATATAGAGTCTGATAAAGCCTATATCATCAGACTGGATCAGGATATAAGAAAAGCTAAAATAAATGATCTCAGGGCTGCTATCTTTCAAACTGGTGAAGATACAGTTGAACTGAAAAATTCTAAAAGGAGGATGGTCAATGAACTTGAATATGCTGAGAGAACACTTTTGAAGAACTATCTCAGAACAACTCCTGACATCAAAGAGATCAGAAATTGAAGCCAAGTCAAAGATCTACAACTTCTTAAATTCTGAAGTGTATACAGACTGAAGCTGATATCAGACTTTAAGGATGGTAAAGCTACAAGGACTGTAAGTTGTAGTTATCTAGTCAAATTCTCATGCATTTGTACTTAATGTTTTTGACATCATCAAATATCTGTTGAACTTGTATATTATGCTAATTTACAAGTTAGGGGAGATTGTTAGATATATTTGTGATGTCATGTCTAATGATGATTTGTGTTTAGTTTTCAGATCTTAACTGACAGGACAAATCAGGACTTAAGATATCAAAACTTAAGTTGTCAGAACTTAAGTTATCAGAAGATATTTATCAGGAGAGAATATCAGGACTTAAGGAGACTTTCAGATAAGGAAGGCGGCTAATTGAAAGGAAAGAAGATCGAGACTAAAATAAGAAGAGATATGCATGGAGAAGAATTCTATGAAGAATAGAATACTTGGAAGAAAAGATAACTAGTTGATATATTTTAGGATGCAGACTTATGTTCGATATCAATTAGAAGTTTATCTTGTAACTGTATGTCTATATAAATATATCATAGGGTTTACACTATATGTGTTATCTTAATCGAGAATATTATTCATTGTAACCCAAGCAGCTCTCGTGGTATTTGTTCATCACTGAGAGAGAACGGTTCCATTGTAATACTATTTTAATTAATAAGATTATTCTGTGTTTCATACTTGTGTTCTTAATTCGATTTGATTGTGCTAGACACTGTATTCAACCCCCTTTTACAGTGTGTGTGACCTAACAGAAAAAATCTGTGGTACTTGGATAGTGGTTGTTCAAGACACATGACTGGAGATTCTACCCTGCTCACAGAGTTCAAGAAGAGAGCTGGCCCAAGTATTACTTTTGGAGATGACAGCAAGGGTTATACTGTGGGATATGGCTTGATTTCTAAAGAAAATATCATCATTGAGGAGGTTGCCCTAGTGGATGGTCTCAAGCATAATTTGCTGAGTATCAGCTAGCTTTGTGGCAAGGGCAATTCAGAAGCCTATGTTGTGACAAACAAAAGGAGCAACAAAGTGGTTCTTACTGGAGTGAGAAAAGGAAATGTGTACCTAGCTGACTTCAACTCATCAAATACAGAATCTGTTACTTGTCTTCTCAATAAAGCAAGTCAAGATGAAAGTTGGCTATGGCACAAGAAGATGTCTCATCTAAACTTCAAGACCATGAATGAGCTTGTAAAGAAAGAACTGGTTAGAGGTATTCCTCAAGTGGAGTTTTCTAAGGATGGATTGTGTGATGCTTGTCAGAAAGGAAAGCAGATCAAAGCATCATTCAGAAAGAAGCTTAATTCAATAATTGAAAAACCTTTGCAATTGCTACACATGGATTTGTTTGGACTAGTCAATGTGTTGTCCATCTCAAGGAAAAGATTTTTCCTAGTAATTGTGGATGATTTCTCAAAGTTCTCTTGGACATATTTCCTAAATTCTAAAGATGAAGCTAGTGAAATCATCATCAATCACATAAGGCAAGTCAACAATCATCCTGATTTTAAAGTAAGAAGAATCAGGAGTGACAATGGAACTGAGTTCAAAAATTCTGTGATGAGATCATTTTGTGAAGAAACTGGTATTATGCATGAATTTTCTGCAGCAAGGACTCCATAACAAAATGGAGTGGTAGAAAGAAAGAACAGATCCCTTATTGAAGTTGCAAGGACAATGCTTGAAGAATCAAAGTTACCAACATACTTTTGGGCTGAAGCTATGAACACTTCCTGTTACACTCAAAATTTCTCTTTGGTGAATCAAGTAAAATGCATGACTCCCTACCAATTGTTCAAGAACAGGAAACCAACTCTAAATTTTCTTCATATTTTTGGCTGTAAATGTTATATCTTGAAGAATCAAACTGATCAAAATGGGAAGTTTGACAAGAGATCACCCATTTGAGCTAGTTATTGGTGATGCATCTTCTAGAGTTCAGACAAGGAAAACAACTCAAGATGAATGTCCGTATAGCAGCTTTCTTTCTAAGGAAGAACCAAAGAAGGTAGAAGAAGCTCTGTTGGATCCTGATTGGATTTTAGCTATGCAGAAAGAGCTAAACCAATTTGAAAGGAACAATGTTTGGAAGCTGGTACCCAAGTCTAAAGGAAAGAATCCAATAGACACCAAATGCGTATTCAGAAACAAGATGGATGAAAATGGCATAATAGTTAGGAACAAAGCTAGATAGGTTGCTAAGGGTTATTATCAACAAGAAGGAATAGATTTTGATGAAACCTTTCCTCCTGTGGCAAGACTTGAAGCCATCAGGATCTTCTTAGCCTATGCAGCCCATGCCAATTTCAAGGTCTATCAAATGGATGTCAAGAGTGCTTTTCTAAATGGAGATTTGGAGGAGGAAGTCTATGTCAGTCAACCTCCTAGTTTTGAAGACCCAAATTTCCCAAATCATGTCTAATATCTTTTGAAATCACTCTATGGACAGAAGCAAGCATCTAGAGCCTGGTATGACACTTTATCAAAGTTCCTTTTAGAAAATCACTTCACAAGAGGTACTGTGAATAAAAATTTATTCTTTAGAAATGTTAATGGCTCTAGTATACTTGTTCAAATCTATGTAGATGATACTATATTTGGCTCTACAGATGAAAAACTTCGCAAAAAGTTTGCCAAATTGATGCAAAGTAAGTATGAAATGAGCATGATGGGAGAACTAACTTACTTTCTTGGTTTACAAGTTAGGCAAGTTAGTGATGGAATATTCATTAGTCAAACTAAATACATTCATGATCTTTTAAAGAAGTTTGATCTACTGGATTGCACTTCTGCAAAAACTCCCATGGCCACTGCAACTAAGCTTGAATTAAACACTACTGAAAAGTCTGTGGATATTTCAAGTTATAGGGGCATGGTTGGTTCACTTCTGTACTTAACAGCTAGTAGGTGCTAGATTTCAGGCTGATCCTAGAGAATCTCATTTAGTAGCTATTAAGAGAATTTTCAGAGATCTCAAGGGAACACCAAAACTTGGCATTTGGTACCCTAGAGATTCTGGTTTTGGTCTAACTGGTTATTTAGATGAAGATTATGCATGTTGTAAAATAGACAGAAAAAGTACAACATCAACCTGTCAGTTTCTAGGAAATAAGTTTGTGTCATGGTTCAGTAAAAAGTAAAATTCAGTTTCTACTTCTACAGCTGAAGCTGAATATATTGTTGCTGGTAGTTGTTGTGCACAGATTCTATAGATGAAAAAACAATTGTTGGAATATGGTCTACAAGTGGATAGGATTCCTATTTCTGTGATAACACAAGTGCAATTGCCATCACTGAAAATCCAGTTAGCATTCAAGAATAAAGCACATAGACATCAAGTACCACTTCATAAGGGAACATGTGATGAATGGTACTGTGGAACTACATTTTATTCCAAGTGAAAAACAGCTTGCAGATATATTTACCAAGCCACTGGATGAATCCACCTTTTCGAGGTTGGTAAGTGAGTTAGGTATGCTTAATTATTCTTGAATTATTTCAGATATTTTGCAAGTTGTAATGCAGCAAGAAATTTAATTGATTTTTCAGTTTTGGATGAAATTTTGGCTAAGTCAAAATTTACATCCCGACGGATGATCATTATCCATCAAGTTCGATCATCCGTCGGAATACAATTTGTTAATAAAATCAATTATTTTTCTGGAATAATTTTTAACACGACGGATAACTGATTTATCCTCATCCGTCGAATTGTCTCAATCCTAGCCGTTAATTCTCTGAACATTATCCATCGAGTATACTTACAGTTTGTAAGCATAACACGACGGATAAGTGATGGAATTTTTACAGTTAATTTTTTTTAAACGGCTATTTTGGGCAATTTTTATTGGTCACTTTATTTTACTTTATCAATTTTTATAGTTATTTTCTGAGATTTTTTAGTTTATCATCTGCTCTAACTTCTTTCTTTCTCAAAAGTAATTACCCTCTCTCTCTGTAATTTTTACTCTCTAACAATGGTACCAGTCATCAAAATCATGTCTCAAACTGGCTTTATCTATGAGAAGAACAATTTCACTGCTCTAGTGAACAAGAAAATTCAACATTCTGGCGACTACCACAAAATGATGGATTTTGTGCAAGGTTGTAAGCTCAAATATGTCATGCTAGAGGCTCCCACTATCTACTGTGAGATTGTGGAAGAAATATGGACTACTGCAGTGTACAACTCAACTGACAAGACCATCACTTTCACTATTAAAGGTAAGGAATTTTGTGTTAATAGTGACATTGTTAAAGCATGCTTTAGGATCCCTGATAATACTGTCACTACTGCACACACAGACACTGATATTGTTAACATGTTAAACTCCATGGGTTATGCACTCACCATCTCTAAATTAAATGAAATTAGGAGATTGGGTCTTAGTAAAGAATGGAGTTACCTGTGTGATGTAGTTACTAAAGTATTTTCTGGTAAAATTAGCAATTTTGATTCTGTTAATATCTCCATGCTCAACATGCTTTACATGCTAGTAACTGATAAATACTTCAATTTTAGTGATCTAGTCTTGTTTGAGTTGGAGTTTAAGTTAGGGGAGCTTAATAAGAGGGGTAAGAGTGTTTATTATGCTAGATTTTTCATGATGCTTGCTAACCACCTCTCTGAGGATATTGTGATTGAGAACCCAACCAACAAGTTAAATTGTTGGGTTCAAGAAAGAAGAATTATTGCAGATCTCAATAGAGCAAATTACCACAAAGGGGTTCCACTATTTTACTTTCCAGTAATGGAGGCACCTCAGGTAAGTGAGGTAATTTCAACTGTCTCTACTCTTCCAACCTCAAACATTTCTTTGCCTTCTAGTGCAGCAATGGCAACTGTGTCAATGACCCAATAGTTGCCTACCCAAGCTGCCAAACCATCAAAAGTTTCTAAATCCAAAGCTAAGAAAGCCCCCTCTGATTTCTTTCAAAAGAGATCAGTTGTAAAATTCACCAAACCTAAAGAGGGGAGTGTGAAGGTGGGTAAGAAAGGTGAGGGACGGGGTGAAAATCAAAGAAGCCCTAAGAATAAGGATGGTGAACATAGTGAATCCAAACCAAGCCACACCACAGTTTCCCGACAAACTGTGGTTGTTAATAAGGACAAAAGCTCAATTCTAGTTTCATCCTCCCAAAAGGATGTAACTATTGAAACAAGCTCTCAACCAGGAGCACATAACAAAAGGGGTATGGACACAAGTTCACCACAAACTTACACAAGAAAGAAGAAATCTAAAACCCTTGGGGATGCACAGGGTACACACACAGTGCAAACTGGAGCTAAAGACCCAGTCACTGCACCATCTCAAAGTCAAATTGATGTGGCTCCAACAAATATGGAGTCACGGCCAAAATCTGTACAAATTGAAACACCTCAAACACCAAATTCTCCCACACACTCTTTGGATGTTGACATGATTCAAACATCTCAACCATATTCTCCATCTTTAACTTTGTTGGAGAAGCCAAAAATCCATGCAAGTGAGCATCATCTTCTAGATAAATTGTTGGCTCACTTGCCGTTTCTTTCTAAGACTGCTGAGACATCTGTGCCAAAATTTTCATCAATCTATACAGAGTCTACAATAGTCTCCACTCCACACTCATTCATTTCTACTCACTCGATGGATATTGTTCATCCGTCGAGTAGTGATTATATCCCGACGGATGTGTCTAACAGCAGTCATCCGTAGGATAGTCAAATTAATAACCCGATGGATATTTCTCATCCGTCGGGTGTCTCTGCACAACTCCAAAGTTCAACTATAGTCATAAGTGCAGATGACTTAGTAATTATGCAATCACTATTAGGATTGAGGGAAGGTAGTGACTTGAGTGAGAGTCTGGGTTGCTCCCAGGAAAAAGGAGAGGAAAAGAGTGATCCAATGCAGTCCATTTCTTCAGGACTGGAAAAAGTGAGTGTGAGGAGTCCCACCTTAGATGGTGAAGGTGAGGGTATAAGGGTGGGGAGCCAAGGTGAGACCTTGATGCAAGAAAAGAGAGAAAATGAGAGAAATGTAGGTACTGGAGATATAAGGGTGAATGTTATTGTAAGTGAGTCAATGAATATCCAGGATGCAGACAGGGAGGGACTATCTCAGCAAACTCAAGCTGTTATAGATTTTACCTCCTTGGATGCTAAGACATTTACTCATCCTGTTCCAGCATATCAACTTCTAGCTAGACAGGGCAATGACAATGCAGAAAGAATGCTCAATTTGGTGCACACCACACAGTCCATGCAAAGAGCTAAGGATGCCATCACAGCTTTGCCCTCAACAGCTGGTGATGTTGATTATGAGACTGGTGGTTCAGAAGAATTCTTTGGAGGTGAGGGTGGAGATAGTGAAGAAGAGCCATTGGACATAGGGAGAGAAGTAGGCCCTAGTTCCAGATCAAGCTTGCCATCATGGGCCTTCTCCAAGAAATGTGATGATCACCATTTCAAGACCACACTCATCCAACTTATCAGCCAAACACAGTCTGCACTTTAATCATCCACAAATGCTAGCACAAAGAAGCTTCTATAAGCATACCTTGCTTCTCTGCAATTACAACAAATCCAAGGTCTTCAATATACTCAGGATGTCACTACTATCAAAGGTGAAATTGATCAAATAAAAAGGGATATTTCTGAAAGATTGGATTCTAAACTTCCAGAGATAACAATGACAGACATCAAAAGATAGCTCAGGAAAAACTCTGATCTTGCAACCAAGGTGGATTCCTTGGAGAAAAGAATGGTTGCTATGGAAGCTTCTCTTACAGCAATCCATTTACACCAAGCTCAACAAACAGACTTGCTTCAGAAACTGGTGGCTGCACAGACATCCTCCTCTACTCAACTTGCTGATAACAAAAAGGGGGAGAAAGAGAGTTCTAGAAGTGAGGGGAGCAAAAAGTGCTTAACATTCAAGCGAGTAAAGCAATTGTGCCAACAATTGCTTTCACAAAGCCACCAGCTAGAGATAGCATTGATCTGATAAATGAAGCAGCAGCCACTTTGAGAGCAGCTGAGAAGAAGCAGTTGAGTCCAATCAACTGGGAGAAAATTAATGAGGATATTCAAAAGAAATTTGGTCTAGCAAAGAAGCCAGAAATATCAGTCATTCATCACTCTCAAGTCAGGCAAATTTATGTGAATGATATGAGCATGAATTATCTGGAGAGAGGCCAGGCATCCTGCATCAAATCTCCAAAGGCAGATCTAATCATGAAGCCAAAGGTGAACTACCCAAAGTCTTCACTCAAGAACCCTTTGGACACAGTGTATGAGACACCAAAGCCTGATGAGAAGAAGCTGTTAACCAGGTCTATAGCATTCTACAAAGATCCTGCAGATTCAGCTCTAAAAATGAGAATTGCCAAGATTTTCAGAAATGGTAAGGAAATTTATGTGGTGGATGGACACCCTCAATTTGTTGAAGCAAAAAGGGAAGAAAAGGCAAGATTGAAGCAAGAAAAGAAGCAAGCTACTCTAGATGCTAAAAAGCTCAAACAAAAGAAGGAACAAGCTGCTATCTTGGCCAAGTTGCAAGCTGTGAAACCCACACAACAAATTTCTAAACAACCATCTGAAACTACTGAATCTAAAGATCAAAAAATGCAAGAAGCACCTCAAAAGAAAAGAAAATTCAGATACAAGCTTCCTTATAAGAGAAAATTAGAGTTCAATGATGAGGAGATGGAAAACTACTTTTCCAAAGAGTCTACTTCTACAACAACTCAAACATTCATTCCCTCTGTGGCACATGAAGAATTCAAGATAGATCCATCCAAGAATTTTCATGGTGAACCTATCATTCCAAAGGATGAGCCAATAGACTGGGAGAGTCTACCAATTCCTGAACTCAATCTACCTCAATTCATGAAGCCAAAGAAAACAAAGACCAGAACAGTCAAGAAAGTGAAGCCCTCAACTCTTAGATCCAAGTCCCTAACCAAAGCTCAAACCAAAGTCAACAAGGGAGATATCATGTACATCTGTGATATCAAGGAATTCTCTGATCTAAACCTCTATCTAGATGAACTGGAAGAATTTAGAGGGATTGATGCTTACAGAAATCTACCTGAAAGGCTAGTATTCAAGTATAAGGCAGGAAAAGAGATGACATGGCCACTTCACAGGATTCTTTAAGAGAGCCAATCTATACTGATAAAAGTCTATTCATCTTTCAAGAAGAACTTTGGATTCAATGTGACAGCTAGAAGACTAGTTCTAAAGAAGATTGAAGAATTGAGGAGTATTAGAGCCAAAGATGCACTCCCAAAGACTTTAACTATTCCTTACAAAGGAAGTAGAGTGCATCTAAGGCCCTACTAGCTGATGGAATTTTTTGATGATAAGAGAGTTAGAAGATTCTTCAGACTAGAGGACCAGCTGAGCATCTCTCGCAATGAGACTCTACTGGAAATGCAAGAAATGCTAGATCTGTCAGAACCTGATGAACTTAAATTCCACATACAGCTCCAAAATCAGATCGAAGAAAATAACAGGAAGCTTGGAAAGAAATCCAGACCATCAAGGAAATAGATCAATCTGCTCAGACTAGAGGAGCACCTTGAAAATGACTGTGAGCAAATCTTTGTACACTTTGTCTTGCAAATTATTCAAAAAATATTGCAGCACTTTTTACTTTTATCTACTACCTTTCAAATTTGTATTTTTAGGGTGTTTTGTTATCATCAAGTTTCTCTTAATTTATGACTACAATTCTAGTAGGCATAAATTGGGGGAGAGTGTTGGGAATATGTTGTGAACTTGATGATTACATTAACAAAACACCTTAGTAGATTTAACTTAGTGAAAAATATAGCACCCGACGGATGATCAATTATAGTCCCGATGGATGATTCAATATAGTCCCGACGGATGACTAATTGATATCCATCGGGTGAGTAGCTTATGTAATAATAAGTCATGTAGCACGTTTCTGCAAACATCTTTGTATAGATTCTGTAGTAGCTTATGAGTTATGTAGACTGTTAGTAGATGTGCAGAATAGGTTGATTAAATATAAATATAAGATGTCTTATAATTCTGCACAAATGAAATGGAGTCAAGTGATAAATGGCTACCCGACGGATGATCAACAAAGCTACCCGATGGATGATCAACAAGGCAACCCGACGGATGACAAGCATGTACCCGACGGATGATCAATTCAAACATTTGTTGACAATGACAACACAGTCACATGCGTTAGGTATTTGTAAAAGAAATGTGGCAGTCTGTTTAATAGGAAATGAAGAACAAAGAAGCATTACCATTTCCATGCAAGTTAAGAAGATTTTCAAAGTAGCTGGAATAGAGTAGTGAAGCAGCATGGAGTTTGACTTGATATTTTTGTTTTATTATCCTGTCTTATTACCATGTAAACTTGGTGGTATATAAACCAAGTGTAGCTAGTAGAACAAATAACTAAGCAAACACTTTTAGAAGAGAAATAGAAAAGCTGTAACTGTTAAAAATTTCTTTGTAGTTTGTTTGTTCACTTATAAAGCAGCTGTGAGACAATTTGTTCTTCACAGAGTTCTTAATTCAATATATATATATATATATATATATATATATATATATATATATCTGGTAGATACTTTCAAATCCACCAGAATGTTTTAAAAACTTGTGTTTTTATTACTTTGTATTTTTGATTTATTTAACTTGTGATTCCGCACCTTGCAAATTAAAACACTTATATATATAGTTTGAGTTAAAACATTTTATAGTTCAAGAAAAAGTTTACTAGAATTACATTTAACCCCTCTTCTGTAATTCTTGTTGCATTGTTAGGGACTAATAATTTACAATTACTATGACTTTTAAAATTAATGTAAACTTAAAATTTCAAAAAAGAACGCTAGTAAAGGTGCATTTAATGCTCATTTCACAATGATTCATTGGGAAGGAATATTAAATGCTCCAATCAACCAACGCGCCAGTAATGCGTGAATTCAAAAAAGTTATCTCTCCTTTGACAAGGAATCATTGCGGAAGCTAGGAATTTTTTTTTCTTTTTTAAAAAAAAAATTGTGTAGCAAAAAAATAATAAAAAAAGTTATAAAATCATTATAAATTTGATACGACTTGTTAACATTATTTAACTTAATGATATCATTTTTTTAAATTTTTTAAACATAAATTTTGTTTATTTTACCTTCTATTAAGGTAAAACAAGTACAATAAAAAAAATTAACAAACATAATATTAATTTTAGAATAATTTGTTTATGATATAAAGTACAGTTAGAAAATGATAATATAAAATTATATATAAAAATATTTTAACACTTCATAACCATGAATGAAGTATTTTGAGTATAAATTATATCACTTTACTTTGAAATCAAGAATTTTCTACATTTAAATTTGAAACACTTAATTATATTTTCAAATATAATAAATAAGCTATTTTCGAAGTGGCCTTCTTATGTTCACATTTATATTCTTAGAAAAATATTTTATAAATTTAATAAAAATATATTTCATTAAATAATAAAATCATAATTTTCATTAAATATTACTCATTTACTTATTCCTGTTATTACATTATTTCGAATCGTATCATAACACTGAATCTAGAAGAAGTCAAGAAGGTATTTTCTTCCCCAGATTGATTTTAATATATATCTTTAGAATAATTTTACATGTTAGTGTATGTTTTAATTATGGTTTATTTTTAATTAATGGTTGTTTTTGTATCAATTTATAAAGTTATATTTGTGTCTGTGTATGTTAAATAGGCATGAATATATTTGTATCACTTTATTTATTATATGTTTATATCAGTTTAATCTTCAAAATGATAAATCATGGATGAGTCATAGTTGTTGTTGGCTTTTCTTTAGCTACAAAAGTTGAATAGATCTAACTGCCTCTTCTTGTAGACCTACAAGTATGTCTACAATTTTCTTCTTTATGTTTTCAATGTGTGTAATAGGTATTTGTGGAAATATCATTTGTGTAGAAATTTTTGGGCATTATAAATATATGTATGATTCCGTGATTGTGATATTTATACATAGGTAAAGGATTCGAGGTTCTTATGTGATTCGGGAAGTATTCAAAGAATGGAGCTTTTGGTACTCATTTCGCTCGAATGGAAGATGAACCTGTGTTATATATTGAATACAACACAGGGGGAGGTGAATGTGTTTCTTGGATTTTTAGCCTTTTTAAATTTGTTTGATATTGTGTGAACAAAACAGTTTATATTTGTAGCGATATTGTGTTAAAGAAATAAATCAACAAGCACAGTATTTCAAAACTCACTTAATTTGTATTAATTAAGTTTGTCTTACTACAAATTCTGGGTTCTTAAGACAATAAGAAGACAACTTCTATCTTGAGAGAATACAAGAAAATGTGATATGTTTTGTTACTTGTGAACTAAGGACCAGTGCATGCTTTCAAGACTAGCAACACGAGTTTACAAGACTTGCACTAAAATGTTTTTTAAACTACTTTCTAAAGCAACCTTTTCTATTTCCATTTCTAGCTTAGAAAATTTGTGCAGAATCTTGTAGGTCTGTGACCATCCTTTGTCCAGTTAATCTTGTCCCTTGATCTTGTATTCTTCCAGCTACTTTGTAGACTTTTCAATCTAGTTGATAGATCATTTTTTGAATGATAAATTTGAACCTTTAACTAGTCTGTATTCTGTACTTGAGAGGCATGTCGAGAACTCCAGTTTGTTCTATAGAGAAGTGACATCTCGATAAGTATAATGACTTATCGAGATCTATGAGTTCTCTATAGGTATATTTGACTTGTTAAGGTCTCTAGATCCTTGTGTATGAAATGAATTATCGATATGTCTGAGATCTCTACATGTAGAAATGACTTGTCGATATCTCTGAGATCTCTATATGCATTTTGACTTGTCGATATCTCTGAGATCTCTATATGAGAAATTGACTTGTCGATATCTCCAATTCTTTACATCTTCATTTGACTTGTCAATATCTCTGAGTTCTCTACATGCAGAAATGACTTGCCGATATCTCCAGTTCTCTACATCTTTATTTGACTTGTCGATATCTATTAGACTTCTCTATAAGCCATTTTAAACTTCTTAATAAGTCATTCTGGACTTCTCGAATGACTTCTCGATATAACTTGATCTATGACTTGTCGATATCTTGACTTAGAACATTTTTCATAGAACGATTTTATTCAACTCCAAGCTTCTACACTTTTCTCTGAGGCATGATCATGGCTTGATCTTCTTCTAGAGTTTATTCCTTAACTTGAATCTGTTTACAGAAAAATCCTCCAGTCTAATCTTCTAACCTTTTTACAGACTGAAGAAAAATAATACATAATACAAAATTGATTAACAAACAACTAAATCTCAGGGTTGTCAATGTGACTTAGTCTTGTTATTATATCGGCATGTCTTGCACAACAATCTCCCACAATTTATGAGAAGATTGCTTATCATAATTCATGCATGATAATAAGACAAACCCTAAGCTAAAATCAATTACATAAAAGATTGACAGATTAACAAATACAAATTTATACATTGAGTAATTACATCAGTTCAGACATTACTAACATTAGGTGGATTTCTCATAGCCCAGTTCTTTCCTAATGAGGTCCTTGAGATTTACTAGCACTTGTAGTTCTTCAATTATTTCAGTCCCTCTTAAAGCTTCTACCAGTATGAGCCAATCATCCAGTTTGTAGTTGTTTAGGTAATTTACTCTGAATCTTGAAAATCTGCCAATTTGAATGTTCAGGAAATGTCCATCTTTTGAGATTCTACTCAGCCCCCTTGCCTTGAGTTCATTTGATCTCTGCTCAAACATCTCTATCTCATTGGCATACTTCATATCCCTTTCTTCTTTTTTAGCCTTAATTCTTGCATGTCTTTTATTCCTTTCTCTCAACCTTTCAGACATCACAGCCTTCCACATCCTTGTACTTGTATCCTTTTTCTTCATCAAGCTAATCACCCTCTTCAATTCTGTGGTTGAGATTGTTTACATTACTTCCATGCTAAGAAAAATGAAGGAGCCATCTAAATAGTAGATTCTGACTTCTGCTGAAGAGACAACACAAACTTTGACAATTTCTTCATATAATTGTTGGAAATAGTCATCATCTATTATGCTCATGTTTAGAGGCAGAAATCATCTTAATTAAAATAGTTCCAGATGATACCAGAATCAGCTTGCATTTTCCTTGGTTTTTTTCCAACAATCTTGAAGTGAGTTTTGGTTGGAGGCTTGAATGAAGGTAGGTTTGTGATTTTCTTTAGTGTGATATGGCTGGATCTGATTGGTATTTTGAGTAAAGTATTGGCAGTTTGTTTGTACAAGAATTTAGGTTTTTGAGGTAAGGTTGGTTGAGATTGTGTTTGGTTTGGTTTGGGGGTACGAGTTTGTGAGATTTGAATCTGTTGGACATTTTTCTTGGTACCTTCTTCTCCTCCCATTTTCTTCCTCTTGCTTTCATCTCCCTTCTTTCTATCATCCTTCTTCTTCTCATCCACCTTACTGCCAGTTGCCTTAGAAGATTGACTTGGATTTGAGCCAAAAGATTTGTGTTCATCCTTCTTCTGCTCATCATCAACTAAATCATCTTTGGTATTGAATTGTGTATTTGGCAACATGGTTTCAGCATTTTGTAAGTATCTTCCCAAAATCCTTATCACTTCCTCATCTTAAGCTGTCTTCTTCTTCATGGTCTTTAGATCAGTTTCCAATGTCATGATTATTCTAAGATTACCCCTAACACAGTTTTTGGGGATTGTGAAATATTTGCACTTTCTGGTTTGAGAACAGATGTAGGCAACCCCCTTACTTCAATAAATATAGGCTTCAGGAAAGCAGCTATCTGAGCATTTTTGAGTTCTACAGGCATTAAGTGTCCTCTTGAATAATTGGATTGACCCTGTCAATGATGACATCCAACTCAGATGCTCTTTTGGATTTAAGTTTTGATCTATACCACAATCATTGACATTTGCAACTATTCTTTTCTCCATGAAGTTTCCAATTTTCACCAGCACCACTCTCAGAAAGTTGATATTATTGACCAAAACTCTTTTGTAGGTGATGTAGTTATTATGAAGAGAGACTCGCAACACAGTGAGCAGCTCATTGAACTCTTTGTCTTGACAAGGTCCTTCTGCAGCTTTTTGAAGTCTGTCTTTGCTAACATCTTGAGTAAGTTTAATTTGAGTGGAGCTTTGGCCAGAGTGTGAGGTTGGTTTTTTCTATCCACCTTCTTTTGATTGTTGTATTTTAGCTTCTATCTCCCCCTTAGTCTTGGTAGCAGGCAGGAGTGGAGGACTAGGAATTTCTGGCCTAATAGCTTCTGGCAAGGCAGGTAGAGGAATGTTCAAGGCACCCATAATAGCTCCCATAGATACATAATTTTGCATTTGAAGATTTTTGTGAAAGTCTACTAGTGACTTGATATCATCCTGTTGACTCTGCATCAAAGTTGTCAGTTGGGAAACTTGAGCTGTCAAAGAAGCATTTGAAGATTGGAGAGATGAGATTTGATCTTGCACATTTTGGATTTGTAGGGGTGTTGATGTAGACAAGGGTTGAACTGAGCTTGATGTTGCCAAAGGACCAACAGAATTTTGCACAGCATTTTTCACCTCCTCTATGACCAAGGCTGAAGGTTCAAAATTAGCCTTGTAAAGTTGATCCACTTTGATCTTGGTGTCATTGTGTTGAGTAATTTGATTCTGGATCACTTCATGTAGAGCTTTGAAATATTCCCTTAGCTTGGCCACATTTTCTTCTACAGGAATGAGAGAGAGAGAGAGAGAGCTTGTAGTATGTCTGAGAATTTATTGAACTTGGTCTTAATTTTCTGAAAGGTTGGCATTAGCTCATCAATCCTATCATTCACCAAATTCTTTACTTCATTTTGATGCTTGACCAGAGTGCTTTCCATGGCTCTTCCAAAATGATGAAAGGCCTTCAATTGAGCTTTATACACCTCTATCACAGCATTATACACCTCCTGAGAAGTGAGAACCTTAGCATTACTACTCAATATTGTGATATATTCCTCTCTGAATTTTTCTAAGGTCTCCTACATGGTTGTTGTGAAGTCTTTTGAGAGCCACGCATCCACATTACCATATGTTTCATCTGCAATCTTTTCCTGCTGCTCCTCAACATCCTCCATGTATGAAAGTAGTATAGCTTGATAGTCTTGGTTTGACATATCTGTTGTAAGGAGTTGTTGGGTAATGTTGGTTAGGCCTGCAAGCTGCTCAACCAAAAGATCATTTACTGTAGTAGGCTGGGATTGAGCATCCTGTAGCCATTGAGATATGAGGTAAGAAGGTTGTGGTGTAGTGTTTGAGGTGGAAGGGATGTCTGTTTGGTTTGAGGTGGAGGGTAGTGAGGTAATAGGTAACCCTATGATTGGAGTCACGGTTGAACTCACAATAGGAACTGTGGTTATGACAGTGTGTTGTTCACAAAGAATGGGAACCTCTATTTGAATTAGAGGGTATTTGACTAGGTTATTATCATGTATCATGAACTCAAACCCTTGTTCTTCTTGCAAAGAACTGGCACTTGAATGTGCTATACTTGCCTCCCCAATAGGTGGATCATTGGCAATTGGACTCCCAACTTCTATTGACAATGCAATTTCAGCAAGGTTTTGAGGGGAGTTGTCCCTACCTGAGGGACCTTCAATTGAATTGGAGAGGATTTAGATAGATCCCCCTCAGGAGTACTACCCTTAAACCTTTCAATCTGTGAAGATTGATTTGCACATGAAGGTGTATTTAGTACCATCACAGGGTCTTCAGTAAAAACTGATGAAACCCCTGTATTCTTATTGGTGTCATCAAGGTCTATCCCAGCATGTAGCCTCTAACCAAATAAATTTTTTTCCTGTAAGGTGAGCACAGTTTCATGAACTGTGTCACTTGATGTTGGCAACACTTGAGAAGTAGATTTAAGTGTTTCATTGTAAATAGAAGAAATTTGAGATATGAGGTTAGAGATTTGAGCATTGAGTGTTGGTAGCTCCCCCTGAATAGATGAGGGAGCTTCAAATGATGTGCTCTCAATGTGTGTGCCATCCTTGTTTCTTCTTTCATCAACTTGAGAGTGCTCAAGTTGTTGTGCAGACTCTTTACAAATTACACTAGGGAGAGTGCTTTGTTCAATAGAGACACCCTGTTGAGAAGGTGCCCCTAGAGTCTATTTAATTCCCTCTATTACAACTGCATTTTGTTGGGAAGATGCAGAGGTGGCTAATTGAGTGGTCAACTCAGCTTTCTTAGTCTTCTTTGGTTTTCTGACCTGGTTAGACTCGGTTTCTGTTTTTTCCTCACCACTACTGTTAAGGGTGCATTCTTTCTCTTCTTTTTACTCACTCCACCCTTTTGAGAGGCTGAAGTGGTTGGTTTCCTAGCTTCTAATGGTAGAGAAGAAAGGGTCTCAATCGTGGAAGGCCCCTGTTGGTGTTCCTGTGTTTGTAATTGCACAGACACAGAAGCCATAAATGTGCTAGATGTAACATTAAACCTCATGTCAAGCATAGGGTAAGGGTAAGTCCTAAATCTTTCTGACATAAAGTTAGTGATTTAGACTTACAGGTACTTTTTTCTTCATAATTAGTGAACCAAATAATATTTTGGACACTTGTTTATAGTTTCCTATTTTGTTTCTGTCAATATCATTAAGTAAATGTATGTCTTGAACTTTATGATTTAAAGTAGACGGAATAAACCTAGAAAAGAAAATTTCCTTATCTCTTATGGCCAAAGGCATTGTGAGCCTTGTGCTGAGTTTATCCAAGATCAATAGCCCCACATTAATGTGCATGTTATGGGACAAGGAGAACACTAGATTTTGAACCACACTAGATATGTTGTCATACCCAGTCTTCCTGCAGGTGAAGGCTCTCACTATGGTATCAAACATGAATGACCATTCCCTCCTCAGATGCTTCTTGTTCAGGCTAATAAGGTTGATCCTTTCACTGGAATTTATGAAGTCTATAAATTCAGCTAGCTCCTATTGTGTTGGTACCTCCAAAATGCTATCAATAGGGATTCACAGGGCCTTGTTGACATCATCCTCATTAAACACCACATGTTGGCCTTGGATTGAGCAGTTCATTACTAGAGATATAGCCTGAGACTCATGCACAATTATCCTAACCATAGCTGAATTCCAGAATTCATTGAGAACATCCATGTATAGAATGGGATTAGCAGTCAAAACACCTGCAAAGTATGTATCGGACAAAAACTTGGCAAAACTCTTGAAGCTGTCAAGAGCTTGATTAGCATCTGTGAAAGCTAGGTAGTTGGTGCCCTCCTTTGGGATGAAATCTCTAACAGTGTTTGATGCCATTGTAATTTTTTGAATTTGAGTGAGTAATATATTTGAAAGAGAAAGAATTTGAAATGAGAGAGAACGGTTGAGATTTGTAAAAACTAGGTATGTTGAGATCTCGAAAGCGTAAAGAGGGGTTATGTCGAGATGTCTGGGTATTATTGAAAAAGGTAAATGACTTGTCGAGAAGTAGAGATAAACGTTTGGGATTTTCTTATCGAGAAGTCACGTGAGAGAATAGATACACATCGATATGTCACTTTCCTGATTCTTATCGAGAACTAGATAGTGACTTGTCGAGATATCAAATAAATACCCACTTTGTCCTGAATGGACTGAATTTTTCCAATTTTTATCAAAATAAAATTAGAATATGTTACATATTGAATTCTCAATGATCAGAAGAAGCTTAGGATCTGGCTGTTCGGATGTCATCAGGATCTGATGTACCGTCAGGATTTGGTATGTCATCAGCATTTGTATGACATCCGTATTTGAAGACAGTCAGCATTAAAGGATTTGTTCTGTTCCTTATAATTTGGAGCAGATATCTGTTACGACTGAGTTATAGGACTTTATCTGTTTAGTTTAAGATATGTATTAGTTTCAGTTAGTTTTTGATAATGTATATCTCAGATTAATCTGTTGTAGCTGTGTAATATATAAACACAGTGTAGGTCATCTCTTAGAAGAATAATACTCGAGGATCATTCGACCTAGCAGCTCTCAAGAACATCAGTATTTCTTGAGAGGATTTTGTAACAATTTTTATCAAATATATAAAAAGCTGTTATATTTTATTACTTGTTCGAAACATTTATATAATTGTATCTAACCCCCCTTAAACAATTGTATCTTTACTGGGCAACAATTGGTATCAGCGCTCACTGATAAATTTACAATTAGAAATGATCTAAACATTACTCTGAACAAGTATGAAAGCATTAAAATTCTCATTCTGAAAAAGAATAAATATCCAACATGGAAGGTGAAGATGCTCATGTACCTGGAAGCTACAGATCCAGACTATCTAGACATAATCAATTATGGACCCTTCATACCAACAAAACTGGTGCCTACAACTTCTATGGTTGCTGAACATTATCAACTGAAGGAGAAGATATAATGGACACCAGAAAAAAAGTAGTTGTGTTGAAAGATGCAAAGGTAGGAAACATTTTGCATAACAGTCTTGATTCTGTGATATCAAACAGGGCTATAGCTTACAAAATTGCCAAAGAAATCTGGGATGTTCTTGAAACTCAATGTCAAGGAACCATGGCCATCAAGAAAAACAGAAGGGTTGTTCTGATTCAAGAATATGAACACTTTGAGGCCAAGACTGATGGAAGTCTCACTGACATCTATGACAGATTTTTTACTCTACTAAACAATTTGTCTTTGGTGGGCAAGGTGTATGATCGAAAGGATTCAAACACCAAGTTTTTGAGAGATTTGAGTGAAGAATGGGAGACTTAGACTTCAATCATACGGCATCAGTATGATCGAGACGTAATTACTCTGGATGAAGTATGTGGCATGCTGAGAACTCATGATTTGGAGGTTCAGCAAAGGAGAGAGAGGAAAAGCAACAAAGGGAAATCTGTTGCTTTGAAAGTTAATGATAAAACTTCAAAAGAAAAGTCTGTTGGAGCTGTACGAAAGAAGAACAATTTTCCAGAATCAGATACTGATGATTCATCATCAAATCCTAATGATGATACTGATTCTGAAACTGATGAGAACATGGTAGATTCTGATTTCATGCAAATGGTCGCATTGTTGGTTAAGGGCTTCAGGAGATTGCAATTCAGGAAGTCTAGGGATAACAGAAGTCTCAGGAAGAAGTTCTCTGGAGGTGAAAGGAAGTCAACTGGGAGAAAAGATGGAAAGGACTCTAAAGATGGGAAGGTAGATAGGACAAAGATCAAGTGCTAAACTGTGATGAACCTGGTCACTTTGCCTCAGAGTGCAAGAAAACAAAGCATGATAAATGGAAGAGCAAAGCCCTGATCACTTCAAGCAAGAATTGGATGGACTCCTCTAACTCTGAAGATGAAAACACATGCTATGCACTGATGGCCAGTCTTGATGATTCTGCTGCTTCTGAGCCTAAGGTACAAACTCCTTTCTTCTCCTTTGATACTGAAAATATATCTGAATTGAAATCTATTCTTAAATCTTTGCATGGTAGTTTTAAGAATAAGACTTTAGAAAATGATAGACTTATAACTGAAATTAAGACCTTGAAATCTAGGAATGATCAGTTAGAGTCTGACTTAATACATCAGATAGATTTGAAGAAAGAATGTGAAAGAGCTAAACATACAGTTAAGATTCTTGAGGCTAGATATAGTATGTTAGAAAATGATCTAGAAAATGAGAGAAAAACCCTTAAAGCCTGAACTTATTCAGGCAAAAAGGTTCATGAGATGATCTCAAAGAAGAATTGGAAAGAATGTCTAGGCTATAAAGATGGAATTTCCCTTAAAATTCCCTTAAAATTTCCCTTAAAAACTGGAAAGAATGCCTAGGCTATAAAGATGGAATTTCCCTTAAATTTCATGTTGACACTGAAAATAATATTTCCCTTAAAATTCATATTAAGTTTATTTCATCATAAGTTGATGAACCCAAATCCACTTTTGAAAAGGGTTCAATATCAGTATCACAAGAAAAACTGGTAAGTGATAAAACTCAAAGAAAGAAAAGCAAGGAAACCATTAAGTTTGTTAAAAAAGAAAAGAACATAGGACTTTTGTCAGCAAGACAATTGAAAAAGTAAATATCTGAGGTTACTGACAAACCTCAAGTAAAAAGTCCTAAAAAACATGAATGGTAAGCAAGGTATTTCTAAGGATTCAAATTACAAGGTTGTTCCCAATGCTCTTAGGAAAACTTGTTTTAACTGTGGAAATACTAATCATCTTGCTATTGATTGCAGGAGGAATAAGAAAAGGAAAACCGCTATTCCTGAGTCTGATGTTAGGGGTAGATCAGTATTTTATAAACCACAAAATCCTTGTTTTCATTGTGCTATTAGTTGGAATTTGATTTATACTTGTAGTTCTTATCACAAGTTATATCACAATTACTATGAACCTTTGCCTAAGTTTATAAAGTTGCTTGTGTGATTAATTCTGTTGGTTTTACTAAACTTGCTTCTGATAAGATAAATCCTGACAAAGGAAAGACTATCAAAAGTACTCCTGACACACAAAGGCTTAAGTTGTCCAAAAAGAGGGCCCAACAAGTGTGGGTCCTTAAAAATCCTTCTAATTAATTATTCTTCTGATTGCAGGGTAACAAGAAAAATACACTTATCTTGGATAGTGGATGTTCAGGACACATGACTGGAAATAAATCCCTGCTATCAGAATTTGAGAAGAAGGCTGGCCCAGATGTATCTTATGGAGAAGGAAATGTAGGACATACTCTGGGATATGGCAACTTATAATTGGAAAGGTAGCAATAGAGAATGTAGCTCTGGTGGGAGGACTGAAGCATAATCTTCTAAGCATCAGTCAAATCACTGACAGAGGTTATCATGTTGTATTCTATGACTCACACTGTGAAGTTGTTCATAACATGTCAAAGAAAATTGTCTTGATAGGATACAGACATGGTAACATTTATGAAGCAAGGATACATGAAAGTCTTAATAAGGAAGCTACTTGCCTTATCTTTAAAGCATCAGTATATGAGAGTTGGACCTGGCATAAGAAGCTCTCATATCTCAACTTCAACTCAATCAATGAACTTGCCGAGAAGGAGCTTGTAAGAGGATTACCAAACATGCTATACTCAAGTGATGGTCTTTGTGATGCTTGCCAAAAGTCTAAATAAAGAAGAGTGTCCTTCAAAAGCAAAACAGAATTCTCTATCTCTGAGCCATATCACATGCTACACCTGGACCTTTTTGGACCAGTGAACATAATGTCCATCAACAAGAAAAGGTACACACTTGTAATTATTGATGATTTCACTAGATATACATGGGTCTATTTTCTATACAGAAAAGATGAAGCTCCAGAAATTCTTCTGGAACACATAAGGCAAATTGAAAATGGATCTACTCACAAAGTGAAAATCCTGAGAAGTGATAATGGCACTGAATTTAAGAACTCAAAGATGGAGGAAGTCTGCAAGTACAAAGGCATAGAGCAACAATTCTCAGCTTCTGGTACACCTCAGCAAAATGGTGTGTTGAGAGGAAAAACAGAACCTTAATTGAAGCTGGAAGAACTCTGCTAGAAGAAGCAAAACTACCCACTTACTTCTGGGTTGAAGCAGTAAATACAACATGTTATACTCAGAATGTCACTCTGATAAATAGACATGGTGTTACTCCTTATCAAATGCTAAAAGAAAAGAAGCTCAGTCTCAAACATCTTCATGTATTTGGATGTAAGTGCTTTGTTTTGAGAACTCATACTGATCAGCTTGGAAAGTTTGAATCAAAGGCTGATGAAGGAATCTTTATTGGATACTCACCATCAAAAGCTTACAGAGTGTTCAATCTAAGAACACACACTGTAGTAGTCTCCATAAATGTATCTTTTGATGATAAGAAGATTCTTGATTTTGAAGAAGACACTCATGAAAGTTTAATCTTTGCAAATGAAAAGGCATTGTTGGAATCTGGATCAAACTCTAATGAACTGTCAAATCCTGATGATCCAAATCCTGACACTCCTTCAGATTTTGAAGATAATCATTGTGCAAATGAGCCTGCACAAGTTGAGGGGGAGCAACAACAAAGGTCAGCTGATGATGCAAACACTGAAGAATCATCTCAAAGTGATTCTCAATCCAATGTTGATTCAACATCAGAAGAACATGAGTCAAGTCCCAATATTTCATCAGAAAATAACCCAACAGATTCAGGGGAGCCTCAAATGCATTTGATGAGGCATACAATTCAGGGGGAGCATCTAGTTCCAGAAGGACACTTCCCAGTGCTAGAAAATGGACTAAGGATCATAATCCTGATCTGATCATTGGAAATCCTTATGATGGTGTAAAGACAAGAAGTGCAACTCAGAATGAATGTTTATATCATAATCTACTTTCAAAAGAAGAGTCAAAGAAAGTAGAAGATGCACTCAAGGATGCAGATTGGGTCATGCCTATGCAAGAAGAATTAAATGAGTGTGAAAGAAATGAAGTATGGAAGCTGGTGCCTAGACCTAAGAACAGGTAAATTATGGGCACAAAGTGGGTCTTTAGAAATAAGACTGATTCTGATGGAACAAGGCAAGATTGGTGGCAAAAGGATATTCCCAACAGGAAGGTATTGACTATGATGAGACATTTTCTCATGTTGCTAGGTTGGAAGCAATCAGAATCTTCTTGGCATATGCTGCTCACAAGAGGTTCAAAGTATTCCAGATGGGTGTCAAGAGTGCATTTCTAAATGGAGAACTTGAAGAAGAAGTCTATGTTGAACAACCACCGGGATTTGTGGATCCTAAACATCCTGATTATGTTTACAGACTTGATAAAGCACTCTATGGACTGAAGCAAACACCTAGAGCATGGTATGAAACCCTTGCTCAGTTTCTACTTGAAAGTGGATTCAAAAGAGGTACAATAGATAAAACCCTGTTTTATTTGAATAAATGTGAAGATATGCTCTTAGTTCAAATTTATGTTGATGATATCATTTTTGGATCAACTAATCAAACGATGTGTGATAAGTTTTCAAAGTTGATGCAATCAAGATATCAAATGAGTATGATGGGAGAGATGAGTTACTTCCTAGGCTTGTAGATTAAACAGACTGATAATGGCATCTATATCAATCAGTCCAAGTATACAAGAAATCTACTGAAGAGGTTTAATATGCAAGAAAGTGCAACTACAAGTACTCTTATGGCAACTGCTACAAAACTTGATCCAAATGAAGGCACGTCAGTTGATGTGACAACCTACAGAGGTATGATTGGATCTCTGTTATACCTAACTACTAGCAGGCCAGACATTATGTTTGCCACTTGTTTGTGCGCAAGATTTCAGGCAAATCCAAGGGAGTCACATCTTATTGCAGTAAAGAGAATTTTCAGATACTTCAAGGGTACTGTTTCTCTTGGACTTTAGTATGCAAGAGAAGCTGATTTTGCATTATATGGTTATTCAGATGCTGATTTTGCTGGATGCAAAATAGACGGGAAAAGCACATCAGGAAGCTGTTAGTTCTTGGGAGGCAGATCAGTCTCATGGTTCAGCAAAAAGCAGAAATCTATTTCTACTTCAACTGTTGAGGCTGAATATATTGCAGCTGGGAGTTGCTGTGCTCAGTTGTTATGGATGAAAAATCAGCTCATGGACTATGGATTATCATTCTAAAAAATTCCTATTTATTGTGATAATCAAAGTGTTATTGCTATGACAGGAAATCCGGTGCAACACTCTCTTACAAAGCACATCAGTATCAGATATCACTTCATAAGAGAACATGTCATGGAAGGAACCATAGAGCTTCATTTTGTTCCTACTGATCAGCAGCTGGCTGATATCTTCATAAAGCCATTACCTGAAGCAACATTTACAAAGCTTGTGAATGAACTTGGTATGGTTAATTGGGACAAGTAAATTTTTATTTCAATTTATATTTGATCAAATCCTGTTTTGTCCTAAATGCTGTGTTCTTAGATATTAAGCCAGAAATATTTGATGTATTCTGCATGATAAATTAAGTGAATTTATTTGCTAATTGTGCATGTCCGAATAAATATATCACTGTCATCATTACACACCGGTCTAGGGAGACGAGCCTTAAAAAGAAATCTTTTGATTAATTCATTAAGTTAACTCTACACTTAATTATTAATCAGTCCTCTAATCCCTTGATATTCCATTGGCTATTTAACCGTCATTTCATCTCAGACATATCATCTTCTATTCTCACACAAAACTATTTTCTCTCTTTTAATCATCACTACTTTCTTCCTTCATAAAAATGGTCTTGTAGGCATGTTTATGAACTATGAAAACTTCAATGTCGAGTTCAGTTGTGGTGACTGGGAACAGGAATGGCACGTCACTGCCATTTCTGATGAGATATGGAACTTGGTTCCACAAGAGGTTCGGACAAATCTCTTGTTCTTTGAGATGGACTATCAACTCCATCTTGATCTCTTAGAAGAAGAACGAAGAGAGGTTCTTCTTCAGCAAGAATGGATTATCCGTCCTGCAGTGCTAGTTGTCAACAGCAGGAAGAACTAATCGATAGTTTTCCCTCTTAGACTAAGGCTGTTGATGTTCACCATCTTAAACTAGGATTATATTGTAATCTTTTGCATGTAATATACAAATTTATGAAATGTATTCTTTTGATATATTAATGAAATTTCTTTTTGCAAGATTTAGTCTTTGGTTATCTCGAATTATATGCATGTGAATGTTTTTATTGAAGCTTGTTAATCTTTACTTCATCTACTTGAACTGTATTTCTTGATGAATGTTTTGATTAAAATTATGGTTGCTAATAATTTGTGATGCTTTGACAAACAAATGTTGAATTTGAATCGACATATCCTGAGTTAGTCAAATCCTGACAGAAGAAATGTCTCAAATCCTGACGACAGGTTAGCACGTTCTAATTCAGATTATTAGTGTTAATCAATCTCTGAGTAAGCTTTATTATTGCAATTAAGTGTCTCACTTAATTAATTATTAATGGTGGATTATCAGATAAACAAATTTCTACGGTTGTGTCTTGATATAAATGTATGTATTTTGTATTTACTTCCGCAATTTCCTCCACCGTCAAACTCAATTACTCAGCATGTGTTTCTTGTTCGAAGTCAAATTCACTAGGTTACCTTCTTCATACGAGTGTGTTATACATATTTTTGAATAGTGAAGTTATAAAACCAGAAGAAATTTTGTGACACTATTCATCATACACATAGTTTCACTGCGTATATTTCACACTTACTCTCTCTCACAAGTTATTCACATCATGACAACTTCTGAAGTTTCACCACTCTTCAGTCAAACCATAATCATTCATGGAAACACATTTGGTACTAACAATTATTTAGCACTGCTTACACATCAGCAGCTACCATCATCTTTTCATGATATTCAGGATTTTCTCCTTCTATGTCTAATTGGGTATGCTCTCACAAATCCTGTTAAGGTGTCATACAGGGCTGTCATACAGGTCTGGAATATAGCAGTGGTAAATTCAACACATACTGCTTTTATTTTGAGTATAAGGACCAAAGATGTGAAGTTGATGCTAACATTCTGCTTCAAGCCTTGAGATTGCCCGCTCTTGATGGTGCTCCTGATACTCATACCAATGAGTAGCTGTTTGATATGCTAAGGACTTTAGGCTATCAAGGAGAAATCACAACCATTGGAAAACTGGTCAGGACTAAACTGAAAAGTGAGTGGAACTTTTTCTTTGACTACATCAGTAGATGTTTCTTGAATAAGACAACAAACTTTGATGCTCTTCCATCCACTTCCCTAAGAATTGGGTACTCTCTTCTTAACTCTGGTAATTTTGATTATGGTAATACTATATTACAGTTCATAATTGATAGGATAGCAGATTCTTCAGGAGTAATAGGGTATACTAGGTTTATGTAACTAATTTTCAATTTTCTACGCCCTAATGATATTTTTGATGATGATGAATTACTCCCTGTTTTTCAAATTTTTGAGAAAGCAATCACTGATCATATAAAAAGGGATGAAAAGTATAAATTTTCAGGACCACCCTTTCTTCCTAGAGAGGTCAGACAATTTCTGTTAAGAAATAGACCTACTTCTACACAAGTGCCTGCAAATCTTGATGATGGCACCTCTGTCACAGTTCCTAATGCTAAGACTCAAGAAATCACCCATCTTATTCCTAACCCAAGCATTTCTTCTTCCAAACAACAAATACAATAAGCCTCTAAATTAGCCTCCTCTGTTGTCTCTCAAAAGACATCATTTGTAACAAAGAAAAGGATATTTAAGAAATCTGTCACATCTGGACAGAAAGCTAAACAAGTCTCACTGAGTGAGAGTGAGAAGAAAGAAGACTGCTTTCCAATCTGGAAAAGAAGATTGATCATTCAAGAAGATTCTAAATCAGATGATCATATGTCAATAGGGTCCTTGTCAAAAATCAAGAAGTCCATTGATCAAAATCCTGATGACTTGATTGACACTACTAGAATCAAGGAGCCAACTACTGATGTTAGTGCTCTGCTTGACAAGCTTTCAGTAATTGAAGCAACTGCTGAAAACAAGAAAACTGCAAAGAGTCAGTTGAAAAGAAGAAGTGAAGAAGTAGTTGGATATATCAGAAAGAAGAAGAAGATTCAGCCTCTTGACAAGGATGTTAGTATACAAGAACCTAGGTCTTAAAGGGATTTAGCAGCTGCAATATATCTAGTCATACAAGAACCATCTTCTCAAAGGGAAGATGCAGACACTGAGGTTGCACAAATCATTATTAATATTGCTTAGAGTGACCTTCTTGTAGACTCTGTTTAACTACTCCAGGAAAAGCAAACTCATCAGACGATACTGTCACGAGTGGATGCAATCATTGATGATCCTATTTTTTAGAAGAGCACACAAGAACCTTCACCAAGCATTAATGAAGTAGCTCACATGTCCCAGACTCCACAAGAACCATCAGTTCAAAGTACTGATGATGGTCTTTCAACTTCTCCTGACAGATCAAATCCTGATGATACATCAGCTCCTACTGAGAATCATCTTTCAACTGCACTAGCTACAATTGATGATCCATTACTAGTTGCTAGTTTGAAAAAGCATCCTGATGTGCTGTTTGTTCCTCCACTTTCATCACTTCCACTTGAGGAATCACCTTCAGGTATTGCTAACTTCTCATATATTCTCATGTTTGTATAATTATAAATAGTCTCTTATTAGAGGTTACCTCTATTTATATGACAAACATACAACTCTTCTCAGCCATCTCTTATTTCTTTGCTAAATGTGTGATTGATCATTTAATGAGACTGTGTGAAAATATCTGATTTTTTTAAAAAAGCGAAAATATTTTGAGTGATAGTCTCATGTACTTGCAAAAGGAGAGGTAGTTTTGAGACAAGAATCTTATAAGTTTTTCTTTACTTAAAAAGTTTCTTATGTGAGAATAATATTACTCTTAAAAGCAATATATTGTGTGAGAAGTGAGGAGATCACTTAAAAAGAACAGAGAGATTTAGGTGTTACTATGTTTCTGTTTCAGGATCACATCAGCCACAGGCATCTCTTGCAAAGAATCTGGATAAAGGCAAGGCAATTCTGCCTGATTCTGCACATTCTTCTGATGGCTTGTCTGACTCTGACAATGACAATGATGACAATTATCCTGATACTGCTCAGCTTAAGTCTACAATTGATGCATCCAAGAAGTCCAATATTGGTTCTTCTTCGCACTTCACTGAACATCCTTCTTATTACAATCCTGATGCTGAGTATTTCAGACAGACAGAATGGGATTATAAATGGAGACTTGCAAATACTTCTATCTCATCTGCTATTGGCCTACAACACATTCATCGGGCCTATGATGAAATTCAAACTCCTGATCTGAAGTTACATCTTAAGGCCTCAACCATTTCTATTAAAGGAATTCACTCTGAACTTGATGAAATGAAGAAGTCTCATGCTGGTGTCAAAGAGAAAATTGATGGCTTTTTACTTCACACACCTAACTCAGCTGAAATCAAAAGTGTGAAAAATACCATCAAAGATGTTGTTAAATCTCAAGACAGCATGGCCTCTGACTTTCCTCCTTGGAAGACAAGTTTTCTTCTATAGGTGACAAACTGGATGCTCTATTTTCTCTTCTTTCAAATATTGATGCCAAAAAGGGGGAGAAGATAGTTGTTACAAAATGTACACCAGATTCTACTCAGACAAAGGATAAAGATATTGATGATGATGATGGTGATAAGAATAATCCAGTTACAGATGTTCAAATTGCTTCTACTGCTCAACAACTTCAACATTCTAAGAAGAATGATTCTTCAGGACAAAGGAAGTCTACTGGTGCTTATAAAGCCAAGCACAAGACTACTGTCGGTGCTCCTAAGGATGATGATATTATAATCTCAAATTTGGCAGAAGCTAAAGGAATGTTCTTTCCTTACAGACATAAGGAAGCAGGTGAAGAGATTGTCTTGTACTACAAAGACAAGAAGTTTGAGCAAAAGAATGCTAGCAATGCTCTTCGGTATATAACTGGAGAATTTCCTGATCTAACACCTGAAGAAGCAGTTATGCAACAAAAGGAGCTATTGGCTTAAATTGAAGCTGAAGTTAACACTTCTAAAGGAAGAGGAAAAAGAGGTGGTAGATCTGCAAGAGCAAAAGGAATATGAAGAGGAAGAGGTGGAAGAATTTCTGGATCAAGA
Organism: Apium graveolens; assembly: GCF_009905375.1. Classification (NCBI taxonomy): domain Eukaryota; kingdom Viridiplantae; phylum Streptophyta; class Magnoliopsida; order Apiales; family Apiaceae; genus Apium; species Apium graveolens. Next base: position 13,365,715 of record NC_133652.1, read on the forward strand.
CAAGTGACTGCATTCAACTCTACTTTTCTGAATTTTCTATTATGTTCCTGTACAAGAAAATGAAGAAGATAAAGAAGTTTATAAGCCAGAATAGTTGATTATACCAAGGAAGAAAATATCAACCACTGACATTGATCAAGCTGATACAGCAAATCAGAATGTAACTCCTGATACAGACATAAATCCTGAGGTAAAAGCAGATCCTGATGTTGTGAACCTGATAACTGATTTTAACTCTGATGAAAAGGTGATCAAAGCATTAAATGAGTCAGCTCCTTCTCTAGTAATCACTCCTCATATTTCAGAGACTGATGAAAAAGAAAAGATTAATAGAAGGGAAGCTGATCAAGCATGCAAAGAATATTTGAAAAGAGTTTTAAAATCAAAGAGGGAGTTAGGGTATAAAGCAGAAGGGAAGACTGATGATTTGTCTTCAAACTATGTTCCTCTCGGCAAGAAGAATAGAAGATGGAAAGACATCCATGTATTAAATTATTCTAAAGGGTTCAAGCATGTTAAATTTGTGTCAGCTGGGTTAAGAGATTCTATCTCAGAACAGGAAGATATTGATAAGTCCATCAAAAAGCCTTCTTGGGTGGTATACAATGAAAAACTGAAACTTATCAAATCTCGAACCAGAGGAGGCATTGTTCATTCCAGTATGGAGATCTTGGAATTTGATCTGGTGGATACAGATACTCTGATAGAAAATCTTGGTGAAAGAATTTCTCCTTCACATCTTGAGAAAGTTGAAGCTGTGAAGATTGTTCATTGAAAGATAAATTATAATGATGTCAGAGAAGAGATTCTGTACTTTCTCAGAGATGGTAAAGTAAAAAGCTTTACATTGCAGCAACTCTTAATGAAGACTGCGGCTGAATTGAAATACATTCACTATCTTCTTAGAGTTGAGAACAAAATCACCAAAAACTGGTCTTCTATGATACTTGAAATAATCAGAAGAAGAGTCATGATAAAAGATGATAAATACAATGGTGATTATGTTCCTGAGTACAGAACTTATACTGGTCAAAAAATGCAGATGAAAAAGGGAGCTGATGTGCTAACTGCTACAAGTTTTTCTCAACAGTCCTCAGTTATCCTTCAGTCCTGATCATGAAGATGTCAGTTTAAGCTCCATGTTGATTGGTGATCTTGAGATAAGCAAAAGCTCAATTTTTAAGTTAAGATCAGCTATCTAACAGCTTGAAGAAGACACTGAAGAGAAGAGAGAGTTGAAGAAAAAGCTTGTTAAAGTCCTATGAGACAAGGAGGAAGAAAGATTAAAGAACTTTCTTGGAACAACTGTCAGCTATTTGAAGATACTGAAGTAAGCTTTACTCCTTGTACATTTTATAGATTGGTTTTGGCATCATTGAGAATGGAATTTATGCTTCATTGCATTAAAAATAAATTGGGGAAGATTGTTACATATTGAATTTTCAATTATCAGAAGAAGCTCAGGATCTGGCTGTTCGGATGTCATCAGGATCTGATGTACCTTCAGGATTTGGTATGTCATCAGCATTTGTATGACATCAGTATTTGAAGACAGTCATCATTAAAGGATTTGTTATGTTCCTTATAATGTGGAGTAGATATCTATTACGTCTGAGTTATAGAACTTTATCTGTTTAGTTTAAGATATCTATTAGTTTCAGTTAGTTTTTGATAATGCATATCTTAGATTAATCTGTTGTAGTTGTGTAGTATATAAACACAGTTTAAGTCATCTCTTAGAAGAATAATACTCGAGGATCATTTGACCTAGCAGCTCTCAAGAACATCAGTATTTCTTGAGAGGATTTTATAACAGTTTTTATCAGATATACAAAAAGCTGTTATATTTTATTACTTGTTCGAAACATTTTTACAATTGTATCCAACCCCCCTTAAACAATTATATCTTTACTGGGCAACAGAATAATTTTATATCAAAAGATTTTACTAAAATAATTTATTAAATTAAATTATTCCAATTCTAAGTTATCGAGAAGTCTAAAAATGGATACTTATAGAGAACTCTATGATTTAGCATGTGTCAAGATCTCTACAAGACTTATCGAGAAGTCATAATGAGGCTTGTCGAGAAGTCCTTCGAGAAGTCAGGGATAAGGACTTATCAAGAACTCTATCGAGAAGTCTTAAAATAACTTATCGAGAAGTCACTTAAACTTATCGAGAACTCAATTCTCTATATACTTTTGTTCTTTTTGATTCTGGTTTATAATAATTTCACATATTGAAAATTTAAATTAACAATTAGATAGTTTTTCTCAAAATTTGAAGAATTCCAAGTTGAATTTTGAAAAATAAATATATAGAGAATTCTGAAATATTTATAAATCATATTCCAGTTAATTTCCAATTAAATCAAATTAATTTTAATTTATTAGAAATTAATCTGCTGCAACATATTAGCTGAGTTCTTGCCTTTAGGATGAAGAATTTAAAATTCCCATTTCACCAACAAGTCTAGTGAAAGTTGTTTCATCCAAAGGTTTAGTGAAAATGTCAGCTAATTGTTTTTCTGTTGGAATAAAAATAAGCTCAATAGTACCATTTGCAATATGTTCTCTAATAAAATGGTACCTTACATCAATGTGCTTAGTTCTAGAATGATTAACTAGATTAGCAACAATAGATATAGCACTAGTATTGTCACACATAATTAAAATTTTGTGTAACACTAGGCCATAATTCATTAATTGATTTCTAATCCAAAGCACTTGAGCACAACAACTTCTAGTAGTTGTGTATTTAGTATCAGCTGTGGCAATTGATACATATTGTTGTTTCTTACCATACAAAGATACAAGTCTTTGACCAAGAAATTGACAGCTTCCACTAGTACTCTTTTTATCAATCCTGCATCCAGCAAAATCTGCATTTGTGTATCCAACAGCTTCAAATCCAGTTCCCTTAGGATACCACAATCCCAAGTTTAACGTTCCCTTTAAGTATCTGAAAATTCTTTTTACAACCATCAAATATGACTCATTTGGATTGGCTTGAAATCTGACACACAGACAAGTTGCAAACATAATGTCTGGTCTACTAGCAGTCAAATAAAGCAAATATCCAATCATTCCTCGATAACCTGAAATGTCTACACTTTTTCCTTTCTTATCTTCATCCAAATTTGTAGTTGTAGACATAGGTGTTGATGCAGGTGAACAATCAACCATTCAAAATTTCTTCAATAGATCTTTAACATACTTGGTTTGGCTGATGAAGATTCCGTCACTTCTTTGATTGACTTGAAGTCCAAAAAAGTAACTTAATTATCCCATCATGTTCATCTCATATTCACTCTGCATGAGTCTTGAGAATCTTTGACATAATTTCTCATTTGTAGAACCAAAAATGATATCATCCACATAGATCTGTACTAGGATCATATCAGCACTATGTTGCTTGTAGAATAGAGTCTTGTCAATTGTTCCTCTAGTGAATTCATTTTTTAGCAGAAATTCTTATAATATGTAATACTAAGCTCTAGGTGCTTGCTTTAGTCTATAGAGAGCCTTGAGTAGTTGATAAACAAAATATGGAAATTTTGGATGTTCAAAGCTAGGTGGTTGTTGTGTTATTCCCAAACAATCTAAACAAGAATTACAGAATGGGGGTTGAACGTAATTATGGCTCCATTTTTATTTTTAGAACAGTTCTACTATAAATATATATAACTGTGTTTGATTTAGCAATGGTGTGGAATGAAAGTAGTAAAGAAAGCAAATCACGAAGTAATCAAATACAAGTATTTGAAAAATTTCTGGTGGATTGAATTTTTCCACCAGAGATATATATTAAGTAGAGAACTCTGTGTTTCAAATTGAACACAGCTGCTTACAAGTTGAAGAACAAGTACTGAGAAATTCTTTACAGATTTTGCCTTATCTATTTCTCAGGTAAAAATACTTACTAACTTGATTACTATTCAACTTGCTACCCTTGGTTTATATATCACCAAGTTACATGATAAAAAGACTAAATAATAAGACAAACTATATCTAGTCTAACTTCATGCTGCTACACTTCTCTTTCAAGCATCTTTGAATATCATCTGTTTAACATGGAAATATAAATGCTTCTTTGTTCTCTAAATCCTTCAAACAGGCTGCCACATTCCATTTGCATACAACTAATGCATATGACTTCCAAGTCACTATCAACTGCTCTTTTGAATTTAAATATCTGTTGGAACTTAGATTGATCATCCGTTGGAACTCTGTTTGATCATCCGTTGAGACTTATGTTGATCATCCGTTGAAGCTTTGTGAACCATCCGTTGAGACTATCTTCTTGGCAGTTAACTCTATTTCATTTATACAAGATTACAAGGCATCTAATATTTACAATTAACCATCCTATCTTGCATATCAATCTAGTAGTTAACATGACTTGAATAGTCTACAACATCTAGTTCACTTAGCCATTCAAGTATGCAGAAATGTGCTACTAGACATATTTTACATAAGATACTCTTTCAATGGATGTTGAAAATGATCATCCGTTGAAAGCTACAAAATCACTTAATTAAAATCTACTTAGTGTTTTGTTCAAGTTAACATCAAGTACACAACATATTCCTAACAATCTCCCCCAATTTATGTCTACTGGAATTGTAGCCATAAATTAAGAGAAACTTGATGATAACAAAACACTTTATGAATATAGAATGAAATAAAGTAGATAAAATTTACAAGTGCTGCATTTTATTAAAAATTCTCATAAAGGGAAATTTGTAGAGAGTCTTGTAGATCATTTTCAAGGTGCTCCTCTAGACTGAGCAAATTAGGATCATATTCTTGATTGCCTTGACTTATTTCCCAGCTTCACATCATTCTCTTCAATCCGGTATTGGGGTTGTCTGAAAAATTCTGATTCTTCATTATTTGTTAGATCCATCTTTTCTTGCATTTCTTTTAGAGTTTTATTGCTTACAATTTTTAGCTGATCTTCCAGTCTGAAGAATCTTCTAGTGTTCTTTTTATCCATAAACTCCATAATCCAGTATGGCCTCAAATACACCCTATCTCTAGTGAAGGGAATAGTCAATACTCTTGGAAGCGCATTTGGTCCTCTCCAGCTATTTCTTATCTCCTCAATATTGTTTAGCACCATTTTCTTGGTAGCTATATTGAATCCAAAGTTTTTCTTGATTGAGGAGAAGATAGTCACCAAAGTTGAATAACCTTCTCTGAAAATTCTGTGAAGTGGCCATGTAATCTCTTTACCACCCTTGTACCTAAAGACTAGTCTCTCTGGAAGGTGCTTGTAGGCATCAATAGATCTGACTTCTTCTAGCTCATCTAGATAGAGATTTATGTCTGTAAATTCTTTGATGTCACATATAAAGAGTTGATCTCCCTTGTTGTTAGTAGGTTTGGGTTTGGCCAAAGATTTAGGTTGAAGTTTAACAGGCTTAACTGTTTTGACTGCTCTTGTCTTTGTCTTTCTTTGTTTGGAAAATATTGGAAGATTTAGATCTGGAAGAGGCAAACTGTCCCAATCTATGGGCTCATCCTTTGAAATAACAAGATCACCATGAAATGTGATATTAGGATCAACCTTGAACTCAGCCTCCTTCATTGTAGGTGTGACTGATTGGCTTGTGGTTGTAGATTGGGGTGGCAAGTAATCTCCCTTGTCTTCATCAAAATTTATCTTCCTCTTTGCATGCATTTTGTATCTAACTTTCCTTTTCATCTGCTTTGGTTCTTCTTTCTTTCCATCACCCAGATTCTCAGATATCTCAGTTAATAATACAGCTTCTGTGATTGCAGGCTTCATTGCTTGGTTCTTGGCATCTATAGCAGCTTGTTTTTGTTGTTTTTTGAGCCTCACCTTTTTCTCTTTCTTAGCATCTGCAACTTGTGGATGTCCTGCCACTACACAGATCAGTTTACCATTTATGTAGATTTTAGCAATCCTTTTATTTAGTACTGAGTCTCTAGGGTCTTTGAAGAAAGCGATGGACCTTTCAAGCAGCGTCTTTTCATCTGGACTAGGGGTTTCATTTAATAGGTCCAGTGGATTTTTGTCTGAGGTTTTTGGATAATTTCTTTTTGGCTTAAAGATCACACTGGCCTTTGGAGACTTGATTGTTGAGGGTTGACCCCTATCTAAGTTCCCTAGACTCATTTCATTGATTGAAATTTGTCTCAACTGAGAGAAGTGAGAAAAGACCTTTTCTTTCTTCTCAATTGGACCAAATTTCTTTTGAATTTCTTCATCAATCTTCTTCTATTTGTCATCCAGTTCTTTCTCAACTGCTGCAATATCAAGCTTTTTAGATTTCTCATTTGATTCCAACTTAGCAGCTGCTATCTTGATCAGATCAATGTTGTCCAAGGCTAGTGGCTTTGGGAAAGTAATTGCTGGAATAATTACTTTGCTTACTTCAATTTTGAGCACTTGCTCTCCCTCACTTGTTGACTCTCCATGACTAACTGGAATAATATATTTCTCCCCTTTTTTGTTAGCATCAAGTTGAGTGGAGGTTGAAGTCTATGCAGCCACTAGTTTCTGAAGTAGCAGAGTTTGTTGGGCTTGATGAAGATGAATTTCAGTGATTGAAGTTTCCGGGGTTTTGAGCCTTTTGTCTAAGAAAACCACCTTGCTGGTTAGATCTGAATTTTTCCTTAGTTGTCTGTTGATGTCTAGCATAGTTTTGCTAGGAAACTTGGCATCCAATCTCTCAGTAACATCCTTTTTGATTTGATCAATTTCAGTCTTCAATTCTGTGACATCCTGATTCAGTCTAAGATATTGGATTTGATGCAGTTGAAGAGAGTGCAGATGGGCTTGTAGAAGGCTCTTGGTGTTGGCATTTATAGTAGCTTGAAGAGTTGTCTGAGTTTGCTAAATGATATGAGAAAGGGTGGACTTGAAATGATGCTCATCACATGCTTTGAAAAATATCCAAGATGGCATGTTTGATCTAGATCTAGGGCCTGCTTCTCCCCCTATATCCATGGAATCTCCTTCATCATCATCTTCATCCCCAAATAGATCCTCAGAACCACCAATTCCATAATCAATGTCATCATCGGTTGTGGGAGGCATGGATGTGATGGCATCTTTAGCTCTTTGTATGGAGGCAGTAGTGTGCACCAAATTGAGCATTCTTTCAGCAGCCACATTGTCCTGTTCAGCCAAAACTTGATAAGCTGAAATAGGGTGAGTAAATACCTCAGCTTCATAAAAAACAAAATCTAAGACAGCTTGATATTCTTGCTGAATTAGTTCTTTCTTTTCAGCCTCATTGACATCCATTAACTCACTTATAATAGGCTTTTCCCATACTTCTGTACCTGCTTTTCTCTCTTTTCTCTCTTTTCTTGCATCAAGGGCTCCCCTTGGCTTCCCACCCTCACACCCTCACCTTCACCTACTAAGGTGGGACTCCACTCACTAACTTTTTCCAAGCTGGAAGAAATAGCTTGCTTGAGTTCACTCATTTCCTCTCCTTTTGCCTACGAGCAACTCAGCCTCTCACTCAATTGACTCCCTTCCCTCAGTCCTAAGAGTGATTGTACAACTACTAGATCATATGTACTTATGGCATTTGTTGAAGTTTGAAGTGGTGCAGTGATATTCAACAGATGAGGAACATCCGTCGAAATAGTAGTTGAGAGTTTCAACGGATGACTGTTGTTAAGCTCATCCGTCGAGATACAATCACTTGTCAATGGATGAACAATATCCGTTGAAATAGTGGAAATGAAAGAGTTTGAAGTAGAGAATACTGTAGAATCTGTGGTGATTGATTTGAGACATTGCACAGATGTCTTAGTAGACTCAGAAAGAAATGGCAAGTGATCCAACACATCATCTAAAAGATGATGCTCACTTGCTTCGATTTTTGGCTCCTCCATGAGAGTTAGAGATGGAGAATTAGGAAATGATGTATGAATCATATCTATATCCAGTGTATGTGTGGGTGAGTTTGGTGTGTTTGGTGCTTTTATAGTTAAAGATTTTGCATGTGACTCCACATTTATTGAAGCCACATCAACTTGACTTTGAGAAGGTGCATGTACTGAGTCTTTGACTGCAGTAGGCACTGTGTGTGCACCTTGTGTATCCCTAATGGTTTTAGATTTCTTCTTTCTAATATAAGTTTGGGGCAAGCTTGTGTTCCTAAACCTTTTGACATGTGCTCTTGGCTGAGAGCTTTGTTCAATAGTTACATCCTTTTGGGAGGATGCAACTAGCAATGAGCTAATTTCCTTATTAAGCACTGCAGTTTTTTGGGAAACTACACTGTGATTAGGCTGGGATTCACTCACCTCTCCAACCTTATTCATGGGGATTCTTTGATGTTCACCCTGTCCCTCACCAATCTCACTTCCCTTCACACTCTCTTGGTTTTTAGTAGATTTTTCAACTAGTTTCTTTTGAGAGACACTAGATGGGGCTTTCTTTGATTTAGATTTAGAAACTTTTCGTTTTGTGGCTTGAGTAGGCACCTGTTTGGTCACTGTCACAGATGTCATGGCCACGGTTGTTTGCAAAGAAGCGGGTGGTTGAGAAGTAGTGGTAGAGACAGAGATGTTTACCTCACTTACCTGAGGCAATTCCATAATTGGCATGTAAACTAGGGGAACCTCACTGTGATGGTTTGCCCTGTTCAAGTCAGCAATAACCCTTCTTTCTTGAACCCAACAATCAATCTTGTTGGTTGGGTTCTCAATTATGAGATCTTCAGAAACAAAGTTAGCCAATAACATAATGAATCTAGCATAGTATATGTTCTTAGATCTATTATTAACATCTCCTAGCTTAAAACCTAATTCAAACAGAACATACTCACTAAAGTTATAATACTTATCACTAAGCAGCATATATAACATGTTTACAAGTGAATAATTTACTGCATCAAAATTACTGATTTTCCCAGAAAATACTTTAATAAAAGAATCACAGAGAAAGCTCCACTCCTTTCTGAGGCCTTTTCTCCTGACATCATCTAGCTTGGTAGGGTCAAAAGCATAGCCCATAGAACTGAGCATGGAACTCACATATGTGTCTGTGTGTGGTCTTAGTGTATTATTCTCAGGTAATTAAAAACATGAAAGAATTATATCACTGTTTATGCAATAATTTGTACCTTTGAGAGAAAAGGTAATGGTCTTGTCACTTGAGTTGTAAATAGTAGTGGTCCATATCTCTTCAACCACTTCACAGTAGATAACAGGAGACTCCAGCATAGCATACTTCAATTTGTAACTTCGAATGAAGTCCATCACTTTGTGGTAATCATTAGAAGCCGTAATCTCCTTGTTCACTAATGCAACAAAGTTGTTCTTTTCATACACAAACCCAGATTGGGACATGATCTTGACTACTGGTGCCATTACTAAGAATGAGAACAGTTTGAAGAGAAAAAGATTTTGCTTTGGAGAAGAAATGGTTAGGGAAATTTCTTGAGAAAGATAAAAGTAAAGAATAGAAATGTAATTAGCTTTTATACTTTCTCAGAAATAAACAGTCAAAAAGTAAAAAGTAAAATAAAGTGACCCATCAAATTAACCCAAAATAGTCATTTTAAAATTATAGAAAATTGTCACAATTCTAAGATTATCCGTTGAAATATACATACAGGCTGTAAGTAAATTCGACGGATAATTCTCAAAATCAACGGCTAAGATTGAGTGTAATTCGACGGATAATGATAAAAGTACCAGAGTAATAATTGATACTTCGACGGATGACATAATTCAACGGATATTCATTTTCAGATAATAATGAACATCCGCCGAGATGTAAATTCTGACTTAGCCAAAAATTACATTATTTACAGGAAATATCAACTATTTTTTTGGCTACAATTCAATCTGCTTAGACATCAAAGTAGATTATGAGTAATTAAGCATACCTAACTCACTTACCAACCTAGTGAAGGTGGATTCATCAATTGGTTTGGTAAAGATGTCTGCAAGTTGTTTTTCACTTGGAACAAAATGAAGTTCCACAATACCATTCATAACATGTTCTCTAATGAAGTGGTACTTGATGTCAATGTGCTTTGTCTTTGAATATTGTACTGGATTTTCAGTGATGGCAATAGCACTTGTGTTATCACAGAAATTAAGAATCTTATTCACTTGTAGACCATAGTCTATCAGTTGATTTTTCTTTCATAAAATCTGTGCACAGCAACTACCAGCAGCAATATATTCAGCTTCAGCTGTAGAAGTAGAAACTGAATTTTGCTTTTTACTGAACTAGGATACTAGCTTGTTTCCTAGAAATTGTCAGGTTCCTGTTGGACTTTTTCTATTAATTTTACAACATGCATAATCTGCATCTGAATAACCAGTTAGATCAAAACCAGAATCTCTAGGATACCAAATGCGAAGTTTTGGTGTTCCTTCGAGATATCTGAAAATTTTATTAATAGCTACTAAATGAGATTTTCTAGGATCAGCTTGAAATCTAGCACAGAGATAAGTGGCAAATATTATATCTGGCCTACTAGCTATTAAATATAAAATTAAGTCAACCATGCCTCTATAGCTTGAAATATCCACAGACTTTTCAGTTGTGTTTAATTCAAGTTTAGTTGTAATGGCCATGAGAGTTTTTGCATATGTGCAATCTATTAGATCAAACTTCTTCAAAAGATCATAAATATATTTGGTTTGACTAATGAATATTCCATCATTAACTTCCTTAACTTGTAAACTAAGAAAGTAAGTTAGTTCTCTCATCATGCTCATTTCATATTTACTTTGCATTAATTTGGCAAACTTTTTACAAACTTTTCTCATCTGTAGAGCCAAATATAATATCATCTACATAAATTTGAACAAGTATACTAGAGCTATTAATATTTCTAAAGAAAAGGGTTTTGTCAACAGTTCTGGTGAAGTGATTTTCTAAGAGAAACTTTGACAAAGTATCATACCAATCTCTAGGTGCTTGCTTCAATCCATAAAGTGCTTTCAAAAGATATTAGACATATTCTGAAAAATTTGGGTCTTCAAAACCAGGAGGCTGACTAACATAGACTTCCTCCTCCAAATTTTCATTCAGAAAAGCATTTTTGACATCCATTTGATAGATTTTAAAATTGGCATGGGCTGCATAGGCTAAAAAAATTCTGATGGCTTCAAGTCTTGCAACAGGGGCAAAAGTTTCATCAAAATCTATTCCTTCTTATTGACAATAGCCCTTAGCAACCAATCTAGCTTTGTTCTTTACAACTATGTCATTTTCATCCATTTTGTTTCTGAATACCCACTTGGTGTCAATAGGATTCTTTCTTTTAGGCTTGGGTACCAGCTTTTATACTTTATTCCTTTCAAATTGGTTTAGCTCCTCTTGCATAGCCAAAATCCAATCAGGATCTAACAGAGCTTCTTCTACCTTTTTAGGCCCTTCCTGATATAGAAAGCTGCTATATAGACATTCATATTGAGTTGTTTTCCTTGTTTGCACTCTTGAAGATGCATCATCAATGATCAGTTCAAATGGGTGATCTCTAGTTCATTTACTCTGTTGGGGTAGGTTAGCTCTAGATGAAGAGGCCTCATTGTTGTCTTGATGATTGACTGAGTTTTGATGATCAGAAGCTCCCCCTGAGTTTATGGATCTTTGACTTGAAATTGGAGTTCTTTCATATTGTGATCTAACTTGGCTTTCAAATCCTAATGATGGATCAATGGATGCACTTGGTCTTTCGACGGATGTTGAATTATGTGATTCATTAGTTGTAGACTTTTTTGCATTGTCCTTGGATATTGGTTCTTGATCACTTTCATCATCACTGTCTTCACAAATCATCTCAACATAATTCAACGGATGTGGCTCGTTGTCTTTCGACGGATAATCCTTTTGATTATTCGACGGATAATTCTCATCATCCGTCGAATCCACATTCATTGAAAGTTCTTCAACCAAATTGGAATCAAGCTTCTCCTTGCTCTTTTTCCAGGCTGCATCACAGAAAGATTATATACCTTGAACTTTAGTAATTTGAGCATGGACATCTCTAGATGATTTCCATGCCTTAATTACTTCTTGTTCTCGTTCAAGCTGCTTTCTTAAAATCTCCTCTTTCTTTAATGATTTAGTTAGTTCATCTTTAGCAATCCTGCACTCTATTTTTAATTTCTCAAACTCAACAAACTGAGTCTCTAGCACATTGTTTCATTCACTTAAAAACAAATTATTTTCTTTAAGTTTGGTATTTTCTTTAGTGAGAGATTTGAGTGTAACACGCAGATGATATAATTCAGTGGACATGTCATTTATAGCATCATTACACTCAGCTTTAGATAAATGAGCTAGGTTGGTAGTGATTACTTGATTTCTTGATGAACTAGTCTCTGTTTCATCTGACTTGGCCATAAGTGCCAAATTGACATAGCTTGTATATTCATCCTCTTCCAATCCATCTGCAGCCCATTCATTTTTTTTGTGTGATGAAAGCCCTTTCCTTTTGTTTGAGCAACTCAAAGTATTTTTGCTTATAATCAATAGGCTCAAACTTCTTTTTACTAGAATCAGGCTTTCTGCATTCACTAGTAAAATGACCTGCTAAGCCACACTTATAACACTTGAATTTAGACTTATCAACCATATTTCTGGTTGACTTAGCTGCTCCAAAATTCTTCTTGAATTTGAGCTTGGCAAATCTCCTGGATCGAAAAGCAAGATGCTCATCTATGTCATCCATGTCATCTTGACTGAGATGGTCTTCATGTTCAGCTACTAGCCCTTTTTCCCTTTCCTTCACAGACTCTAGGATTTGGTGTAGAATCAACAGCTTCAACCTTGGTCTCCTTCTCCTTTTCTTGTTCAGCAACCAATACAATGGATTCTCCCTTCTTTCTTCCTTTCTCCAACTTCTCATCTTGCTCTATTTCAAGCTCATAAGTCTATAGAATCCCATACAGTCTATCCAAGGTAAATTCTTTGTAATCTTAAAAATTTCTCAATGAGACTGTCATAGGCTTCCATTCCTTTGGCAGAGATCTAAGGAATTTGAGGTTTAAATCTTTTGTTTGATAGATTCTTCCATGCAGTTTTAGAGCATTCAGTAGTTTTTGGAATCTACTGAAAATGTCAATGAGTGACTCACCTTCTTCACTATAGAAATGCTAATATTGTTGAATAAAGAGTTGCATTTTGTTCTCCCTTACTTGCTCAGTTCCATCACATATGACTTGAATTGTATACCAGACATCCTTAGTAGTTTTGCAGTTTATGATGTTGTCAAACATGTCACCATCAACACCATTAAATAAAATGATCATGGCTTTTTCGTCCTTATGAACTTGTTCAATATTAGGATCAGACCATTATGCTCTAGGCTTTGGGACAGATGGTTCATTTCCCGTAGCAGCTCTCATAGGGACATGTGGACCTTTCTCAATACAGTCCATATATGTTTCATCTTGATATAGGAGATGCAGGTGCATCTTCACCTTCCAATGGTGATAGTTGTCTTTGTCCAGAAATGGAATCTTTACTCCAACATCTTTTCTACTCATCTTGTTAGTTGTTGTGATCTTTAAACTCTTAGTTCTTCAAGAGCTTGCTCTAATACCAATTGTTATTCCCAAACAATCTAAACAAGAATTACAGAAGGGGGGTTGAATATAATTCTGGCTCCTTTTTTATTTTAAGAACAGTTCTACTATAAATATATATAACTGTGTTTGATTTAGCAATGGTGCGGAATGAAAGTAGTAAAGAAGTCAAATCACGAAGTAGTCAAATACAACTATTTAAAAACTTTCTTGTGGATTGAATTTTTCCACCAGAGATATATATATTAAGTAGAGAAATCTGTGTTTCAAATTGAACACAGCTGCTTACAAGTTGAGGAACAAGAACTGAGAAATTCTTTACAGATTTTGCCTTATCTATTTCTCAGGTAAAAATACTTACTAACTTGATTACTATTCAACTTGCTACCCTTGGTTTATATATCACCAAGTTACATGATAAAAAGATAAGATAATAAGACAAGCTATATCTAGTCTAACTTCATGCTGCTACACTTCTCTTTCCAGCATCTTTGAATATCATATATTTAGCATGGAAATAGAAATGCTTCTTTATTCTCTAAATCCTTCAAACAGGCTGGCACATTCCATTCATATAAAACCAACGCATGTGACTGTCAAGTCACTATCAACTGCTCTTTGGAATTTAAACATCCGTTGGAACTTAGATTGATCATCCGTTGGAACTCTGTTTGATCATCCGTCGAGACTTATGTTGATCATCCGCTGAAGCTTTGTGAACCATTTGTTGAAACTATCTTCTTGGCAGTTAACTCTATTTCATTTATACAAGATTATAAGGCATCTAATATTTACAAGTAACCATCCTATCTTGCATATCAATCTAGTAGTTAACATGACTTGAACAGTCTAAAACATCTAGTTCACTGAGCCATTCAAGTATGCAGAAATGTGCTACTAGACTTATTTTACATAAGCTACTCTTTCAACGGATGTTAAAAATGATCATTCGTTAAAAGCTACAAAATCACTTAATTAAAATCTACTTAGTGTTTTGTTCAAGTTATCATCAAGTACACAACATATTCCTAACATGTTGCACATTTAAGAACTCTTGAACAATGCCATTATTTTTGCAGAATTCATTTAAAATTGCATTCCTGAATTTTGTGTCATTGTCACTCCTCAATCTCTTCACACAATTTTGATCTTCAACCTGCTTCTCAATCTTCTTAATTTGTTCAATTATGATGTGTGGAGTTTCATCCTTTGAATGCATAAACTCTAACCATGTGTACCTTGAGTGGTCATTCACCATCACCAGTGCATAAGTTTTTCTAGAAATAGATAAGACATTAACTGGTTCAAACAGGTCCATGTGAATAAGTTGCAATGGTGCACTTATGGAATTCACAGCTTTGCTTTTGTGACTGGACCTTTTCATTTTGCCTTTTTGACAAGCCTCACAAACTTCATCTTGAGCAAATTCCAAGTTTGGCATGTCTCTCACTAATTCCTTTCACCAAGGTATTGATTGCTTTGTAATTCAAGTGAGAGAGTTTCTTGTTCCACATCTTGTTTTGCTCAATAGATGCCTTGGTGTAGAAGCAACATATACCATCCTTATTTTCTAAGTATAAATCTGCAACAAATAAGCTTCCTTTTCTTGCTCCTTTCAAAGCAACTTCACCAGTCTTTTTGCTGATAATTGAACAGTCTCCTTTGTCAAATGAAACCTTGAATCCTTTATCTGTGAATTGAATGACACTCAAGAGATTCGCCTCAAGACCAGCTACCAGTGCTACATCTTCAATGATAGAATTTCCAGAGATTAACTTGCCATATCCCATTGTGAACCCTTTGTTGTTATCTCCAAAAGTCACCAATGGGTCAGCCATCTCCTCAAACTATGATAGCAGGGCCTTATCACCTGTCATATATCTGTAGCATCCACTGTCAATGATCCATATGACTCTCTTCATTTTTCCCTGCACACAATGAGGATTAAGTGTGTTTAGCTACCCAAACAGTGTTGGGTACTTTCTTCTTTTTAACAGAAGTTGCAGAAGTAGAATTTGATGACTCAGAAAGAACAGTTTTCAATGATTGATTTGCATTTTCCTTTTTAGTTGTAGATCCAATTATAACTTCTTTCAGATCTACTCTTATTTTATGACAATTAGTCATCACTTTCATATTGCAAGGAATGCAATCAATTTTATCACAGAAAGAATAGGGATCTTCATCCTTTATTTCATTGTATTTGCATGCTCCGACTTTTGGCTCACTAACAGCCTTTTTACAAAGGTTAGTTAGGGGATTGGTTGAGCCACACTTTTGACGTTGTTTCCAGGGAGCATCCGCAACAAATGTAAAGTTATTGCTCTTGTTTACTCCAATCTTCCCATTCATATTCTTATTCTTCTTTCCTGCATTCTCAGTCTTGATTTCCTTGATTGGGGTCTTAGAAACTTGATTGGCCATGAGCTTCTTCTTAACTTCAGTAGTAGGAGTGGTTTATTCATTTTTCTTTTCATTGTATTCATTTGCAAGTTCTTGCTTGATGACCAACTCAACTTCACTGAAATTAACTTCACATGCCTTGGACACAGGTGCATCAACTTTCCTCAGTATTACTGGGACATCTTGATCAACAATTGTTTTATCTTTGTCACCTTCACTTTTCTTATTGTTGTTCAAGGTATCATAGTCCAAGCCAATAGCTATATTAGCACATGGTTTTTTCTTCTCATGGTATTGTCCAACCAACTGAGATGCATTTCTAAAAGACTTCAATTTCACCTCATTCTTCTCCAACTTTTCCCTCAACACAGCTTCAATTTCACTTGCACACTTAAGCTTGTTTTTCAGATATTCATTTTTTTGCTTGACTGTTTTAAGCTCAACAAGCTGCAGTTTCAATTCTTGATTTTCAGTCTCAAGCTTCTCATTTGTTTTTGACAGTCTACTAACTTCCTCAGCAACTGCCACCATGCTTGTGTGGATATGAAATATCTCTGCACTCATCTTTTCAACAGTTTCTTAATATTGACTTGTATTTAAATCAATAGTGGTTAGAGTTGGTACCTTTGATTTTGAAGAGGATGATTCTCCATGCTCAAGAGCCATGAGTGCATAATTTCCAAATTCTTCTTTGTCATCATCTTCATCAGTGTCATTCCAACTTTTACCTTCAGCTATATAAGATTTTCCATGTTGTTTCTTCAAGAGAGCTTCATACTTTTCTTTTAATTCCAGATAGGCTTTATCATTTTTCACTTTCTTTAGCTTCTTGCACTCAGTTGCAAAGTGGCCCAACTAATCACAGGTAAAGCACATTATCTTTAATCTGTCATCAGATCCAGTTTTGTAACCACCTTTTGCTAGCTGAGTTAAACTGAGTTTTTGATTTCCAGTTTTTGCTATTTGAGGATTGTCCTTTGTTCCAGAAAAACTTTGCCTTTTGACCCTGATGTTAGAGAATTTTCTAGTGAGGTAAGCCATAGATTGATCCATCTCATCTAGCTCATCAAGGGTGTAATATTCATCTTCTTCTAGCTCCAAAACAACTTGTTTCTGAGGTCCCTTGTTCTTTTGCTCAGCAGCATGAATGACTGTAGTTTGAGCATCTTATTCATCTTCACTTGCTTCACTGTCATTGACCACCAAGGCACTGGATCCATCAACTATATATCCTTGGTTTTCCTTTAATGACTTACTTTATAACATTTCAAGCTCATATGTTTTCAAGATCCCATACAAAATTTTCAGCGTCATTCTGCCCAAGTCTCTTCCTTCTCTAATAGTTGAATTTTTCTGTTCAAGGTGGTCATGAAGAGCTAGCAAAAATTTTAGGTTAACCTCCTCAGCTTCATAATATTTATCATGAAGTTTCAAGTCATTTATCAATTTGTTGAATCTTTCAAAAACTTCAGTAATTCTTTCCTTAGGCTTTGCCATGAAACCCTCATACTGAGACACCAGTATTCTCCTTTGATTAGACCTTACTTCCTCTGTACCCTCTCACAGAATCTCAATCTTCTCCCAAATCGGTTTGGTTGTGTCATGGTTGATAATATTATTGTACATAACATTATCAAATGACTCTATCAGAATTAGTTTCAGGCCACTATCCACAGAGATTTTTTTCCTTTTCAGGTTCAGTATATTTTGAGGGGTCTTTAGGGGCAAAGTGAGCTGGAATGAATATATCTCCATCAGTAGATTCATCAACCCTTTCTATGGGAATAAAAGGGCCATTATTGAGAATATGGATGTATATGGGATTGGCCATCCTTATAAACAGCATCATCTTCTTTTTCTATAATGTGTAGTTGGCTTTGTCAAAGGCTGGTATCTTGATGCTACTTAACCTTTGTGCACTCATTCTTCCAAGATCTTTATCTGTTTACTTTCAGATTTTGCTCTTATACCACTTGTTAGATATTAAATGCAATACAGAGGGGGGTGAATGTGTTTCTTGGATTTTCAGCCTTTTTAAACTTGTTTGGATATTGTGTGAATAAAGCAGTTTATATTTGTAGAGATATTGTGTTAGAGAAATAAATCAACAAGTACAGTATTTCAAAACTCACTCAATTTGTATTAATTAAGTTTGTCTTGCTACAAATTATGGGTTCTTAAGACAATAAGAACACAGCTTCTACCTTGAGAGAATATAAGAAAATTTGATATGTTTTGTTACTTGTGGACTAAGGACCAACACATGCTTTATAGACTAGCAGCACGGGTTTACAAGACTTGCATTAAAATGTACTAAACTACTTTCTAAAGCAACCTTTTTCTATTTCCATTTCTAGCTTAGCAAATCTGTGCAGAATCTTGCAGGTCTGTGACCATCCTTTTGTCCAGTTAATCTTGGCCCTTGATCTTGTATTCTTCCAGCTACTTTGTAGACTTTTCAATCTAGTTGATAGATCTTTTATTGACTGATAATCTTGAATCTTTAACTTGTCTGCCTTCTGTACTTCAGAGGCATGTCGAGATCTCCGGTTTGTTCTATAGAGAAGTGACATTTCGATAAGTATAATGACTTATCGAGATCTCTGAGTTCTCTATAGGTATATTTGACTTGTTGAGTTCTCTAGATCCTTGCATGTGAAATAACTTGTCGATATGTCTGAGATCTCTACATGTAGAATTGACTTGTCAATATCTCTGAGATCTCTATATGCTTTTTGACTTGTCGATATTTCTGAGATCTCTATATGAGAAATTGACTTGTCGATATCTCCAATTCTTCACATTTTCATTTGACTTGTCGATATCTCTGAGTTCTCTATATGCAAAAATGACTTGTCGATGTCTCCAGTTCTCTACATCTTCATTTGACTTGTTGATATCTCTGAGACTTCTCTATAAGTCATTTTGGACTTTTCGATAAGTCATTCTGAACTTCTCGAATGACTTCTCGATATAACTTGATCTGTGACTTGTCGATATCTTGACTTAGAATATTTTTTCATATAACAGTTTTATTCAACTCCAAGCTTCTACACTTTTCTCTGAGGCATGATCATGGCTTGATCTTCTTCCAAAGTTTATTCCTTAGCTTGAATCTGTTCACAGAAAAATCCTCCAGTCTAATCTTCTAACCTTTTTACAAACTCAAGAAATACAATACAAAATACAAAATTGATTAACAAACAACTAAATCTCAGGGTTGTCAATGTGACTTAGTCTTGTTATTACATAAGCATGTTAGTCTTGTTATTATATAGGCATGTCTTGCTCAACAATCTAGTAAAAAGATTAGATTCAGTGTTCTTTCTAAATTTATTGTTAAGCATGGATATATTTGTATCGATTTATTTTTATATGTTAAATGATTAGGGGTTTATCATTAATTGATATTATACTTCTTATGCTAAGTATGCTTATGATTAGTGGTTTATCAACCAGAAAAAGGGCCATATAACCGTTGAAGATTTTGGTCATCAATATATTGACATAAAATGTGTATCTAGTCCTACATCAGTATTTGCTACAAAGTTTGACGGAGCCAACACAACTTTCTCCTCAACAACATCATTGGGTGCGCGGGGCCTAATAGACAATGTCATAAGCACTCTGGATACTTCAAAGGAGATGGATCGTCAACGTAGACCAATAAAAAACGGCTTAACTCTCTCGTCACTATTTTCTGGCTTAAAACCCGTGCGATGCACGGGTTCCGTTAATATTTATATTTTTTTATTTATATTTTATATAATTTTATTGAAATTCTAACATAAATAAATAAATACATTAATTAATAACAATATAATTATAATTTGATTATGTATAATTTTAAGTTAAATCAAATAGTATAGTATAAAATAGTATATAGTTTATGAGATTTGAACCATTAACCTTATTTATAAATAATAATTAAATGTTTGATGGTGGCGGGGTTCAAATCTGTGAACTTGGTTAGTGTATTTATTTATAAATATTAATATAAATATTTGTTGTTTGCAGAATTCGAACCTAGAAATTTATTTGTAATTTTATAAATAATAATAAAAATATTTATTGTTGGCGGGATTCGAACCTATAAGCTTGGCTGGTGTATTTTTTTTTAGTATTCGGATCTAACGGTTATTATGATCATTTGGTTAAAAGATCTGACGGTCATGATCGAAAGGGATAACCAAAAATAGGGTTAACCAAACTACAAATCCAAAAATAGGTTTAACCAAACTATAAATTAGACCCCTGTTCGGTTATTATAGTTCAGTATAGATTACCTTTTGAGCAGGTTGTTAAATACGTGTACATAATCTTTACAAAGTTCTGGAGTAAATTTGTCACAGTCCAGCAGGTTGTTAAATACGTGTACATAATCTTGTAACTTCATACCTGGAGAAAATAAATCATAAATTATCAACAGTACCATAATTTTTATGACAAATTCAGTTTGCAATCTTTTCAATATTGAAATTTCTGCATTAAATAAATTAGTTTCAATTTGTGTGTCTTGCTATTTATATCGAATGGTTAATTAATTTTATAACAAGAATATATAACATATTTATATATTAAATTTTAATAATCTTATTTTTGAACTAATGAAGTAAATTTCAATACTTTTTAGTCTTTATTTTCTTTGAACTTTTAAAGTGTGTAAACAAGGGGTATTATATAAAAGAAAATTTGTTTAACCACAACTAAGCACATTGCTAAATACATAATTCTAATATGTCTGTACATGATGAATAGCTTCAAAAGTAAATTTGTATGTTACAAGAACAAGTTGCTTCAGGTCTTGCCTATCTCATTTTTTATTTTCCTAAATGCAGGAGCTTAAGGAAACGTGGCATTAGCAAAAAAAAGAAGCATCCACTGCAATGGTCGCGGTTGAATTCCGGAAACAAAGCTTGGCATTCCAATGATTTGTTACGGTTGAATCCCAGCAATAAAGTATGACTCGAAAGTAGGAAGTGTGCATGTGAGAAATAATAAAGAAAGCATGATCAGGATGGTGGAAATGAGAACGATAGAGATGATGATGTGGTCGATTCATATGGAGACAAAACTGCCAGTTGATCTGTTGGGTTTAAAACCAATTGATAATACGGGTTTGGTCATAAAAGGTTATATCAAAATGAGAATGGATAATAATTGCATAGGTAGATAATAATTGTCATAATTAGATTACGTAATAATTGTATGAGTTGACAATTTTTATTGAAATTGGATTAGATATGTCTTGTTGCTAAGTTTTATGATGGTTATATATACATATTCATATAATGTTTGATATGTTGCTTAAGAATGTAGTCGTTTTAGATATCGTGCGGGAGATGCTTGAGCATTGGTTGGCTCAACTATCAGTTTGAGACACCATTGAGGTGTTATGTATTGATGTATTATTGATAATTATTTTGATTAACAATACAATTTGGGACGTGAATTTTTCGCGTAATATATTGTTGTGTGTGTACTCTTCATTGGTAAAATTGAATATCGTAAATATATATATATATATATATGTGTGTGTGTGTGTATTTCCTCCTAACAAATGGTATCAAGAGCCGAGATTCAAGATGGATTGGGTTGGAGGAAAGTTTGAGCTTCAATTGGTATAGCGGATTACGATGATGGATTTGCTGGCAAAGTTACATGCGGTTTTGCGGTTGACTTGCACCGTGGATCAATTTGTTCGGACTCGAGATGAAAGAAGATGGAAGAGATCATTGCAATAGTTTCAGTGGTTTGATAATTAATCATTGGAGTTCACTATACAGGTTTTAGTGATTCTCAAAAATTGGAAGAACCGGATGAAGGGATTCTTGCTAATAGGAGGCATTGACGAACGGACGTCGATATCTTGAAGTTGACCGTTAATTCAGTTGTGAAATTGTATTGAGTTGAATGGGAGGATTGTTGGGTTTAATCCAAATGGGTAATATGGGCTTGGTGATAGATAATTATTATCATAATAAGAATGGAGAATAATTGTATAGGTAGAAAATAATTATCGTAATCGGATTGGGTAATAATTGTATGGGTTGACAATTATTATTGTAATCGGATCAGGTTTCTCTTGTTGGCTAAGTTTTGTAATGGCTATATATACATGATCATATTATGTTTGATAGGTATGCTTAAGAGGTGCAGTCGTCTTAGGTATCGTGCGGGAGATGTCTGAATATTGGTTGGCTCAAGTATTAGTTTGGGGCACCATTGAGGTGTTATATATTGATATATTATTGATAATTGTTTTGATTAATAATTCAAGCTGGGACGTAAATTTTTCGCGTCATATATTGTTATGTGTTTACTCCACATTAGTAAAATTAAAACTCGTATTTGTGTGTGTTTGCTCCTAACATTATCCTCAATTTGTCTATTTAACTTAGTTTTGATTATCTCTGTCTTCACTATGTACTTTTGTTTGAATTATGTCTTGACTTTAATATCTAATTTATATATACGACTTAAATTTAGAATGGCTTGTATAAAAATAGTATAACGGTCATGGTATCGCGATTTTTAAATATTTAATGCTTAATATGTGAAATGAACCTTGCTTTTACGTCATATATGCCTGATTTATTGTATTTACACCAAGAACCATTTGATTCCTTTTTTAAAAAAATGTTACTATTAGGTCCAAATGTGTTGCTAAAAACACTAAAAACATATTGCAGTAAGGTCTAAATCATTGAAATATCTTGTTTTAAAATCATTGCAATTGAACTAATATTATTGCCTTAAAGTCATTAAGAAAACACATAGCTACTGCAAATCTGCAATATTATTTGGACGTTGCTCTAGACAAAAAAATTATTGTTATATAAGTTTATAGCAATGAAATTATGATGTTGTATGGTGCTATATCGTTGCTAAATGGATCTATTGCAACAGGGGCAGGTAAAACGTCATGGTTTTGCACATTTGTCTTCATAAACTCTATTCTCTCTGTCCCATTCATTTCTCTACACTTTCCTTTTTGGGGTGTCCCATTCATTTCTCTACATTTCAAAATTTACCAAAAATAGTAAAAATTTTATAATATAAAAATTAACTACACTCACTCATATTCACTATTTTCTTCCACTACACTAACTTTATACATTAAATATTGATTGACCCCACCACTTTACCCACTTTTCTTACTTTTTCTCTCCACATTCCATTTTTTCTTAACCTCCATGCCCAAATCAAATGTATACTTCTCAATGGGACGGAGGGAGTATTAAACAGATATAGTACTTAAGGTAAGGTTTTCTTGTCGTTATTATAACCAACCTATGGTCTAGTGTTTACTTAAGGGGCTGATGGGATGGAGAAGCTTTTAGAATTTTTCATACAATGGAGAGTGGAGGATATTGTCCAGGAATTAAGTTTTGGAAAGTTGCTTTGAAGGAGTGCGACAAACGATGATGCTAATAATTTGCTCTAGGAGACAATGGTTGATAGAAATAAGTGCGAGACATATGTATAATTTTATGATTGTCTTACATTACTATGTCTATGTCACAATAGAGACTTGGAAATATTAGCTTGATCTAAATATCCTTACTATGATTAACCGTCTAGCCAATTGAATGAAGACCCTATTCCAGCTGTAAAAATATTTCCGGAACCATGCAAATTGCGGAAAAAATAAATTAGGTAACAAAATGCGAAAATAAAACAGTACAAGCTATTATAGTAGAATAGACACTCCAAACCATGCAAATAACGGGTAAAATAAATTGAGCAATAAGTATAAAAATAAAATAATACAAACTACCGTAATACAATGGATTTATCAAGATGGAACCCTTGCTTGGTATTGCGCAAGTTTGATACATAAAAGACATGGAATCTTGTTATTGAGCATTTTCAATTCCATAAACGTTTTCTGCAAAAATAATATAATAATTTAAATTTATATAACAAAAATAGATATATCAATTTTAACCTTATCAACCGGTAAGTTAAATAAATTTTTATGTGTTCATTAAAGACAAACTAGCTTTATACATGTGCTGCTATATTTGTTAATTTAGTCTTATAATTTGATTTTATTTATATTTAATGGTAGGTATATATATATATATATTATTTAATTTTAAAATTTATTTTTGATGTATTTTTGTGTTATTGTAATTTTGAAATTAACAAAGTTTGTAATTTTTATTTTTTTTCTCAGTATCATTTTTGTACTACATACAATAATTTTTCTGTTTATTTTATTAAAATTATTTTTTAACTTATTTACAACTATATTTTTGCAAAATATTAACTTGAATAAATTTAAATATCTACTTCATAGGGAATATATGTATAGTGAAATTTGTAACTAAAAATTTAAGGGAAAATTAATTCTAACGTCCTGAACTAAAGGCATTTTTTTGTCTAAGTCCCTCGAGTATAAATATAAATTTATAGGTAATCCAACTTTTGAATTTTTCTCATCGCAGTCCTTCCGTTAAATTTTTAAGTAACGCCGTTAATTTTTAGGCCAAAACAGTTTTTTAAATTGAAAATTGAATTTCGAAGATCAAACGGTTTCTTGGTGAAGAATTTCGCCGGAAAAACCAAGGACACCCACCAGAATCTGGGCAACCTCGTTTCCAACCGAAAATGCTCCCAACTCCAATGAACATCCAACAAAATCCGATGAACTCGAATTTCCAATACACCAAAATCGGCCCAAAAATTCAATTAACATCATACATAGTGATAAACCGAATTCAAACTTCGATTCTGGATACTAAAATCACCTTCAAAATTGTTCTCGATTCTCTGAAACTTCAAGAATATTCTTCACAACTAGTTACAAATTTTTTATTTATTTTTATAAGATGTCGCGTCATTAAAAACTAACAGTGTTATTTAAAATCTAACGGAAGGACTACGATTAGAAAAATTCAAAAGTTTAGTTACTTATCAATTTATATTTATAGTTCAGGAACCTAGAAAAAAGTGATTATAATTCAGGGACTTTAGAGTAAATTTTCCCAAAATTTAAAGTCACCTTAAAAAAAATAACGTATCTATGTTATGATTATTATTTTACCAAAAAATAGTGTAATAAAATTTATCTTTACATGTTTGTTATTATTATATTATCTTATTTATATCTTTTTAAATTATATTTTTAAACATGTTAAGTAATATATAATACGTTATGTTATAGTTATTGTATCTCATGTATATACATTGGAATATGTGTAGTGAAATTTGTAACTAAAAATTTAAAGTCACCTTTAAAGTTTTTTTGATAACATATCTATGTGGTAATTATTATTTTATTAAAAAATTGTGTAGTAAAATTTATCTTTACATGTTTATTATTATTATATTATCTTATTTATATCTTCTTAAATTATATTGTATAAAATATACTTTTAAAAAGGTTAGGTAATATATAATATGTTTTCAAGTATTTTATATTTTTTTTGTAGTGTTTATGTTATGGTTATTGTATCTCATGTATAAACATGTTACATTTTCATTTTCATGTAAATTTGATTATTTACATTTTAGTAATTTCTTTACAATTTATATTTATTTATGTATTTATGTATTATATGTTTTAAATATATTAATTTTTTAATATATTATAATATTTTAACTTAAATTTATTGCTTTTTATTATCAATACTTACTTATTATAAATGTAATAGAAATAATTAGAGTTTATTGTGAAACATTTTTCACTATTACCCATGACAACCAAATCACACAAATGTGCCATATTAACTTTATTATAACAATTATATATAGGATATAATGCTAGAGGTATCAAATTATGTATTAAAATTTGGTCTCAAATAATATGAAACTGGTGACTTGGCAATTTGGAAAGATATTATTGATAAAATTTATGTGAATGCACGGGTTCGCTATTATTAATTAATTTGTAGGAAATCTTTAGCATTATTCTTCTTTAAATTTAATAACCTATGCCATTCTCCATTATCCCCCCTATATTTCCGCACTTTAGATATAATTATTTGATTCTATTTATTTACAAAAAGAAATTATATGATTTTATTTCAAATCTATTTTTGTCTTTTTCAGTTAGTTTCTCTTTATTTTCTTTGTTTAATATAGAATTTGGCTGTTAATCATAATTTAGTTAATTTGATGGTTAACGAAAGAATATTGATACTATTTGAAAAATACTAAAACAGTAACTAGATGAACAATACATCAGTTTGCAATTGGAAATGAGCTTTATTGTTTTAAATTTGTGAAATAAATGCTATACAATAAATATTTTTATACATAGTTGACTATTATATAGATTACTGTTGAAATGAACTCTGTTTTCGAATCTTTATGATTCTGCATTTGCTATTGCTTTTAACCATTTAAAAAGTTAATTGTTAAATTCAGATGCGAACTCGTCCGCAAATGGGGAATAGATATGATAATGTTGCAATGCCTAGCTAATAGTTTTGCACATTATTGTTACGGCGCTAGATTAGTCGACTAATCATCGACTAGTTGATTTGAGAAATTCGACTTAAGAGCTCAACTTGCGAATTGTCGATTAGTTGGACTTGGTCGATTATTACAAAATTCAATCAAAATTTAAAATGAGAAAAATAAAAAATATCTAAAAACCTTCTAAACATCAGTAACAATAATTTCAGCTTATACATCTTTGTGTGGGTGTGTTTATATAGTGTTCCAGAAATCGCTAGGCGTGCCAGGGCGGTGAGGGTACATTCGAGAGATTAATCGGCAAGTCGGAGATTAATCGGACCGATTAATCGGAACATTAATCGGAAGAATATAAATTTTATTTTTAATTTTTATAATTATATAATGATCAATATGTCAAATATTTTTTGAAAAAAAAATTAGAATGGTATTAAACAATATCTACACATTTGACATGCGTTATATACTAACTATTGAGTTTATAATATTAACTATATTTTAATTCACACTTTTACATTAATTATAATATGTTATTTTTATATTTTAAGTGAGAAAATAAATTTATTAGATTATTTGTTATTTCTTACCAATACTTTATATTAGAAATTGACATGATATTGTGTGAAATTATGAAATTAATGAATTAAAATTACAAAAACATAAAAAAATATATATTTTTTTAATTATTTCCGCCTAGACCGCCTATGACCGATTTTTGACCGCCTAGCCCGCCTAATCCCGATTTTGACTCGATTTTTTGAAAAAACGCCTAAATCACCGCCTAGTTCCGAGTCGGGGCGTTTTACCACCGCCTAGCCGCCTAAACCGATTTTTAGAACACTGGTTTATATATATATAGAGAGATCGATTAAAACTGAATATACTATTTGTATAGTCAGCTTATCTATGTGAGTATATAGAAGGAAAAAAGATATGTTTGTGTTTATCATATCTATTTTGTGATTGATATACACATGAGTATGTAAATATTAGAATTTTATTGTGGAAAATCATGTATATAATATATATATTATTCACTTAATTATTATTAATTTGTCAATTAGTCGTATTGTCAACTAGTCGTCTAGATGGACCTCCATCGACTCAACTCGACTTATCGAGATGACAACCATGATTTTGCATCAAGGCAATTGACCATCAAGCGAAGCAACTAGCAAGCAACAGAAAATAGCTTGGGTAAGACCAAGGGGATACGTTTGTTTTATGGTCCTAAATATAGGATAGATTTATAATTATTTAAGATTTCTAATCCTATATTTGTTGTGTAAAATATTTTCAAGGTTGATGAAAATATTAAAATCCTTTAAATTATCTTATCTCGTATTTTTATTTTTTTGTTGGAGTCGGGCATATGATTATAATATCTTCTAATACTTGATTTTGATTGGAGGATGTATTATTTAAAGGATTATAATCACATGTCCCATGTAAAACAAACATAAGATTGAACTTTTTTTTTAAGATAATAGTCCAATTGCATCATTATCCCTTTAACTAAAACATAGGATAAAATTTTAAAGTAATCTAATTCTAAAATTAATACATCAAAACAAACATAATATTGAACTTTTTTTTAAGATAATAGTCCAATTGCATCATTATCCCTTTAACTAAAACATAGAATAAAATTTTATAGTAATCTAATTCTAAAATTAATACATCAAAAACACACATAGTATAAGATAATTGAATTCCTAGGACTATAAATGATGGGGATTAGTTTTCCTAAATTATAACCCTTCCCAAACAAACATAGCCATGGTGACAATCAACTACTTTCTAAGTCTTAAAGGGGTAAGGAGTTACAATGATAACAAATAACTGATAGTTCAAATATATCTTATAATATTCTAAAGCAGGTCACCTACAAACTTCAAAGTAGACTGTCCAAAAATAAATTCCAAAATAGGATGATGGAGCCGATGATAAGTAGACGGATGTATAAAACTTAAGACTGTCCAAAAATAAATTCCAAAATGGGACGGATGGAGCCGATGATAAGATGATAAGTAAACACGTGTATAAAACTTAATACCAGAAATTTTGCCAAGCAAAGAAAATCAATGTTCTTTTTTTTGGTAAATAACTGCTGATGTTCTTTTACCAAAAGATGGAACTTTACAAATTTGCTTTACAATGAATGAGTAATCTAGGTGAGGGGCATAGATATACAGTACAAGCTTCTATGATATAATATTAAACCCACAAAGGAAAAATTACTAAGCAATTAAACCAAAAAAGACCTATATGAGAGAATATATAGCACTTACCGGTGGTTTACAAGTTCAACATCATAAAGTCGACAAATATTTTTCTTTCATGCGCGTAACAAGCTTAAATTTTTCCTCTGCCTCAACTTGTTCACGAATGTCAGACTGTGAAGCTCGATCTGGGTGAAAAGTTAGCAACGCTTTTTTGAAAGCAAGATGTACCTGCAACAAATATGAAGTTTGGTACATTATACATACAAACCTACATAGATATCTATACTATTATATTAAAAACGAAACATTTAAAGTTTGGTTGTTGGTCCTTGGTCACCCTTAGTTTGCCAACTTAAAAAATACATGTACTTATCACCCGGGCCAAAAAAGTTATCTTATCGAATCGATCTAAAACAAGATTAGAATTAGAATAATTGGTTGGTAGGAATGACAACCTGTGATAGAAGAAAATAATATACACTATTCATATATGTTTAAACAACATTATACTACTAACTCAGGTTTAAATAAAAAAATATATAGTTAGTTGATTTGTTATATCGGGTTAAAAGACAATAATAAATACTACTGGTGCGGTTTAAAATAATATATAGTTAGAATAATTATTCGGGCTAAAACTAAATACAACTAATTCGTTGGTTGAATAATGACATCGAGTTAAAATAAATAATATATTACTCATCCAGGCTAAAATTAAATAATATTCAACCCGAACTAAAATATAATAAAAAACAAACCAATTATAATTACTTAAATTTGGTTGATATAAAGATCTTATATAATGAAAGGTTTTCTTCTATGTCTACAATATCCATATTATTTTATAAAAAACAAAACTAGAGACAATATTATTTTATTAAAACGAAACTGGACACTATTCGTTAATTTGTAAAATATGGTCGGATAAACAAAAAATAATATATACTGCCATTCGAGCTAAAATAAACTTATATAGTAATCCAAGATAAAAAATTAAAATTGAAAAATAACAAGACCAACTAAAAATATATATATACTTTCATTATGGTTAAAAAATTATATAATATATCTGAACTTAAATAAATCATATTAAAATTTGAATATAATTACGTGAATTTTGTCGATATAATGTCTTTTAGGCTGAAACAAAATAATGTGTACAACTGAAGGCTAAACCAAGGTTAAAATCGAATTAAAGATAATTCCCCCTATTGATTATGTTAAAATCATTAAAATAAAATAATTAATAATATATAACAAATTTAAATAATTGAATATTAAAATTAAAAAATATAATTATAGTTATTTAAAACAACTGTGCATCGCACGGGTTATTGGCTAGTATTTATAAAAAGCAAAAACCACTAAAACAGTGGAGCAAATTGAGAGATCAACACTAAAGGGTACACTTGAACGCGTTAACGCTGAGAGTATGACCTAAGATAGGAGTTATAGCCAACTTTCCTCTAGGAAAGGGGGATGTTTTAATATAGAGGTTAGGGGTCGGAGAGTTTGAGGGTTTAAGGTGTGCTAGGCTTTATTCACTCTTTCCTGTTTTTCTTTGTATGTTATAATTTCAACTAATTAATTTTATTATATAAAGGACTAGAGCCCTAAACTTGCACAGTTGCGTAAAATACAGGAGTAGTTAGGCCTAAGCCGTTACAAACAACGGAATCGCATTAAATGAAACAAGTTCAGGAATCAGGATATAAGATTTCAAACAAACTGCAAAAACCCACATGTCTCGTCTACATCCTTCGCCTGCTACTGCCCCCTTTTCCTTTGCATTCTTTACTGCTGCCAACCCGAGAGTAATGACGCACTAGGTTTCCTTGGGTGGGTGATAAAAAATCAACAGCTCTGGTAGGTGCATTTGTTTATTTAAGTGGTTGTCCAAGAGTGGAATCTTGGCAGTATTTTTCAGTCGGGTCAGCTTCATCAACGACACCGCGGCATCCAAGCATGTGACACCTCGAGGTCAAGGACAGCTTGGTTTAACTTGAAGTGAGGTCAAGGGCAGCTTGGTTCAACTTCAAACATGACAACATGGCTTGCGAAGTTTTTGGATTATCAAGAGTAGAAGACTGGACTGTAAAACTCAAGAAAATGAAATAAATCTTGGATTTTTTGAGCCAGAAGAGCTTGGGTATTGTTCATCTGTGGATAACAGAATCAAGAAAAAAATTTGAGGTCAAAAAAACATGGGGAAAAAGGTGGAAATCAGAAGTGTGTAAGCAATGTACTGCAGTACAAAACTTATAAGACAGAGCATTTCATAATTTTTGGAGAAGAAATGGGGGAGAAAGAAGAAAGAGAAAAGAGAAAAATGTGCGATTCACTCTCATATGGTGTTTTACAATTTACTAGCCTAAAACCATTGCACTGGTCTCCATTTATATTTCTTTTATATCAAAATAATATGTAGTTAGATGAGATTTAATTATGCATGTTTAGTTTAGAATGTATTTGGTGGGATTCGAACATGAAAACCTGATTGTTTATGTTTTTAGTATTTAGATCTAATGGTTCTAACCATTTGATTTGAAAGATCCAACAGTTGTGATTAATAGTGATAACCAAAAGAGGGGATAACCAAACTAACAAGTTGAACCAAATTATACTCCATTCCGGTTATTATAGTTTAGTATAGATACGTATGTTTTCTTGTGCCATGAGATTGTAGGATTGTTATTTGTCGCCTCTCTTCTTTTATATAATGATGCTCTCATTATATCTATGGTTGGTTGTTCATTTATTAAGTGCTCTTAATACTGCTTTTTATAAAATCCAAGCTGGTCTCTACAAAAACAACTTCTCAACTTTTTTAAAGTACTAAATCAATGTACAATTTACCCTCGCAATACCTACTTGAGCAAAGAACTAACGCAAGCATGAATATGGTTATAGTAACCAACATAAATTTCTTCATTCCTCGCCTTAGGAAATTGATAAAGATAAGATGGTTGTACGCTCTCATAAGACATTTGGCTGAATTAACACGTAATATGAATCCTCCGTATGATGTACAGTATCTATACTATACTATAATAACCGGAATGTGATATATTTCGGTTCAACAGTTATCCCTCTATTTTGGTTATTAAAAATAAAAATAAATAGTTTTAGACAATTACAAACTACTAAATTGTTAAACTACTAGAATTAGTCTTCTTATCCCGTTAAACTACGACCAAAACTTATCCTACTAAACTACGATAACGGTTTCTTCTAATTCTTTTATTATTTTATATTATAAATCTATATTTATTATATATTTATATAAATATAATAAAACTATCATATGATTGAATAAATAAAATTTTAATAATATTTAAATATTAACGGAACATGTGCATCGCATGGGATTTAAGCTAGTATCATTAAAAATAACTTTTTACTAGTAAAAGTAACTTAGTTCTACAATTTCACAGCCCTTTCTACTAGTTTTCTTGTTTTTCAAGTCGTCTTTTTCCATGGTTCTACATCTCAGGACCTCAATATTTGCTGATTTTTTTATAGTTACATGCTGCAACAAATCTAACATCTCTTTCCCTCCCAAATTCTCTCACAAAAAACCACCTTACCTTCAAAGACTTCCACTATTCCACCTACTAATTACTAATGATTCTAATCATCACGCAAATTTTCTGATGTAAAGCATTAAAAATAACTAATTTGATAACAACCCTTTCTTGATATCTCTTACATAGCTAATGATATTTTTGATAGTTCACATTTAGGGAAGAAAAAAACAAGAGATGTGAATTTACTACCTTATTTCTTAAGTTCTATGCAAATTACTTAACTTCTTTTTGCCCTCCCCCAAATTATATCAAACAAACACCCCCTTGCCCGTGGCAACTTCCTCGCACTAATACCCAGTATAGATATCATTTTCATCTTTGGCCCTTTAGAATTGATTTATATCCTCAATTAGTCCACTAACTGGAATTTTAAGAAGCATATACACACTGCCCCATTAGAATACTGGCATAAAAGAAGGGAGACTGAATTCCTTCCATCACACGTCAACATAGTTTTGGCACGCTTAAGAAAAGAATCCCTAATTAAAGATCTTCGCCATTTCCTCCGTATTGAAATTCCCTCCGTGTCTTCAACAGGAGTTTTCATTTTGTATATAATATATACAAGGTCGCGCTCAAATAAGAACTCCTTTTATGGTGAGATATGAGACTCAATCTTAGCCACTCATTTTTATACCTTATATTAATCTCTCACCATACATTGATTTTAAATATTAAAATATTTTATCACAATCTTTCTAAATCAACCCACCACCACCTCCGGCGACCACCATTTCCGGCGACCACCAGAAAATCACCACCGTCAAACATAAAAATCACCACCGAAAAACCAAAAATCACCACCAGAAAATAAAAAATCGACCACCAAGAACTAAAAATCACCACATCCAGCCACTTTCTGCCCATCAGATCCAAACATGATCACCAACTCCGACCACTATACCAACATAAATCACCACCAGATCTTCATTAATCATCACTAATCACCACCAATCAACACTATTACACACTCAACCAACACCTACAATCTTCACCACCACAATACCATAACCCATCACCACTACAACGCCATCTTCATCACTACCACACACCATCACCGGAATCACTAATATTTAAAAACATCACATTATAAAATCATTAATTAATACCCAGACCGTATAAAATCACCAAAAAAGGAATAGAAATTTGAGAAAAATCAAATCAAAGTAGTAGTTTTAGATCTGAGTTCGGTCGATCGGAGTTTCATCGGATAAAATCGGAGTTTTAAATCTGAAGAGGGTGGGGAGAGAGAGAGAGAGCAGATCTGGTGGGGGTGGGGGTCGATGGCGGCCGGAGTAGCGATGGACGGAGCAGCGGCGGCGGGTGCGTGGGTGTGGTGGTTGGTTGGTGGGTGTGGCGGGTAGAGATGAGATTGGGGGATGAAAGAGATGAAGTGTAAAATAAAAATAAAAATTGTGTGGTTGCGATTTAATTTAGGGTTAAGATTGTGTGGCTGGGATTAAATCTCAGTTCTCATAATAATGAAAGGTTCTCATTTGGGCAAGTGTCAATATATACATGCATAAATATTACCCATATAAATACTAGGCCATATATGTGTACATATCCTTATCTTCCCGTCTCCAATGTACATATGTATCTACACTTATCTTTATCATAAATCAGAGTTGTGTCATGACTGCGGACTGCAGTAGCACTCTAGTGGCATTGTTATCACGAAGACGACTAGTCGACGACTAGTCAGCGACTAGTCGACGCGAAGGTACTCGGGCGCCGAGAGTCTCGAAGCCCGACTTGTCATCGACTAGTTGACGTGAAGGTCGCCCAAGAGTCTCGTAACCCGACTTTTTACGACTAGTCGGGCGACTTATCGACTAGTCTTCACGAAGGTACTCGGGCGTCGAGGGTCGACTTGGCGCCGTGATAACCTTGTCTAGTGGTATTAAGAAATGCTATGTAGAAGTATAGAAGACTAAGATAGTAATTGAAGTGTCAGCACCCAGCAGGCAAGCACTAATATATTTTAGTTAGGGTAATTAAGTCATTTCTGAGTTAGCTACTCAGAAGTCAGGAGCGCACTATAAAAAGTTGTAAATTGTTGTGAATGTATTTTCAGTTTATGTTTTAAATATCAGAAAATGGAAATCCCTTCTCCGCCAAATCTGTTTCTCTCTCTAATTCTCGAACAGCTTTTTCTCTCTAGATTCTATCTTCTACAAAACATCTCTGAAACTCTCTAATTCTCAATCTCTACCCTAAAACTCTGCTAAAACTGCGGTGTTTCTATCACTTCTATCCTTACATTACTATTATTTTACTTGTTATCTCAGAAATAACCTAAAAATATTCAAATTAGCGAATCAGAAACCTTAGTTCCTGACAGGTAGGATTACATAAATTGATGAATAGTTTTAAATAAAACTGCGGAATAATTGTGTTTTATGCTGATTCTCAGCAGAGACTATTTTTATCCTTCATTTATAGCCTCTTTCCACCATTTTCTAAGTGAACCGAGAGAAGAGGTACATTCACTAGGGCCTAGGCTACAGTACTGGGCTACTAAGGATAGATAAATTATTACATTTCCAGGTTCTCCATGACTTAACATGTGTTTTTATGTATATTTTTGGTATTTTAGGGTTTATAAGTGCACAAATGAGAGATTAACAGCAAATAGAAGAGAGTTAAGAACAGATCAGAGGTAGAACAGCAGAGAAACAGAGGAATTCAGAGAGATTTAGGCAGAAATGAGAGAGAAACAAGAGTTTTAAGCTAGAAACCCTAGAGAGAGAAAGTTGTTATAGAGAGAGAGAGAAAGAGATTGGTGGAAACTGATTCCATTTTCATATTCAACATAATGAGAAACATTACACAGACAGGCATTTATAGATGTCCTGATATAACAACTAACATAACAACCTTTCACACAGAAATGACTATATTACCCTTACTAACCACAATATACTGAACACACATACTACAGCAGTACTACTACTATACTATTACTCCGTAATCCTGACATACATCATTTTTTATTTGCCCTAAATCACTTTCACTGTGTTTTTCATGTTAATTGCGAAATTTTGGGTACAAGTACACCAAATTTAGAAAAAGGGTTTATATGCGTTATGTTAGCAAGTAATGCATTGTATCGAAAGTTTCCACTCACCCCGTTTACGCCATTCACATTAATTCCTAGACCACGCAGTATTGATGTCATATCATGGCAAGCTGCTTCCAGTCTATCAAGGTCCTTCCTAACTTTAGTCCGTAGTTGTTCTTTCAGATTCAACTTCTCCTCGTCCTAATTTAGAAATGAAACCGAATTTAATATAGCCAAAATGCACAAGTCAGGAAAAAATGTGCATGAGTTTATCACAACAAATAAATCATAAGGAAGGAAAAAAATAACATTGCAGACCTTCTTTTGGGTTTTGCGTATTTCTTCCACACGTAGTTTTTGCCTTCTCTCCATATCTAACAAGCGCATAGCTGCTGATTTTTTCCTTTTCTCCAACCGCTTTAATTGTTGTGCTTCTTCGGCCTGAAAAAAGGAAGAACCGCATTTTGAGTCATATGATAGTATGCATACTTGACGTAAATATTTCAAAATTATTCTTGCACTAAATTTCAAACATAAAAGATGCAAATATTAAATAGAAAAACCAACAAAATGCATAAACAAAATATGTATGCACGCACTCAAAGACCTGTAATCTCATGAAGAAAATTGGAAACTGAACAAGGTCGCGAACATAATCTTTTTGGTTCACAAGCAAACCATAAATTAGCTCTGGGTGTAAGCAAAGTTTCACCTTATTTACTAGTAGATCTAAGCAAGCAAGGAAGCGCGTATGTGATTTCAGACTCTAGGCCAGACCTATACAATATATCTATAAACTGACACACCAAGATATACACAACTCTCATAAAAAAATTCAAGCAACCTTTGATGATCACTAATAGCTGTTTTACAATATCTTATTCTACTACGTCTATGTTGCAGATTGATTGGATATACATTACCAAGCCATGCCTTCCTTACCTTAAATAGTTCAGGCAAGATAATGTGAAGAAAATAATGATAACTTTGAGGAAAATAATTTTACCCAGCCTCTAAATTCTGTAAGGCCACAGAAATGCAGATATACAGAAGATAAATGCACCGAGTATAATAAAAAACAAACTTAGCAGCCAACATAGGTCTACACTGCAGTAACAGAATACCATACAAACATAATACCTGAATCTGTAATTCTCTTTGCCTAGCTTCCAACTCTGCCTGCACCGAGCGTCTGTATTCATCTGTTTCCTTGTGCATTTCACGGTTAAAAAACACAGAACCATTACTTTTTTCCATTACAGATATACCGTTTACAACATCATTTATCTCTTCCAGGGAACCATCTCCATTAGTTTTCATGTCTATTCCACTATGTTGTTTATCGGCACAATTAGGTGATGTACCAGAATGATCAGTCACAAAGGACTGGTCATCACACACATTATTTACCCCATTCAATGTTGAGGTTTCCCCAACATTATCACAGAAAATACTTTCGGATTTGCCATTATTCACTGGAATTGAGGGAGATCTATCTCCTTTCTCATGACTTGTGTAACTTGTGGAGTCTGAGCCATCACTACACCTCTCAGTATCATCTCCTGCTCCATTATCTTGGTGACTATCAGAATCAAAACTGGTAGCATCCTGATCAACCCTACTATAATCGTTTTGCCTTTGTAGAAAAGCCTTTTCCCAATCTCGCTTCAGCTTTCCAGAGGAATCTTCAAACTCCAGCTCACAATCAGTATCATCATCATAATCATCATCAGACGACGAGAAACTCTCGGTGTCTGTAGTCCAACCATAACGGTTGCTCGTAGAAGGACCCGAGTAAGTCCGTTTGCACTTCGATAACTTCACAGGATTACTACTTTGCTGAGCACACCTTCCTTTACCTAAATTACTATCATTTTCAGCATTTCCGTCATCATCCTCGTCGTCATCAATGCAAATCACATTTTCAACTGGACATTTTCCATCCTTCCTTAGAACACTAGAACTTGAACCCCGTAAAAATTCAGGAGCATCGACAAAAATTTCATCACTACAATTATCACTATCTAAGTCTATTACAACAACATTGTCTGTACTCCCCTTCCTACTACATGCTCTAAGAGTCTTCCCTTTTCCATTCATTTGCCACGACTACACCGTAAACAGAAACAAAAACAAAAACACAAAATCAATAACAAAAAAACTACACAACATAAAACAAACCCAACTTCAATATAACCCACATATCACGATTAAAACCCCAAAATTTTAAACTAAAATAAAATCAAAAATACCCAATATCCCCAAATTAAATTAATACTGTTTGCAACTGATCATATAATTCTACTACATAAACACACAATTGACAATCCTACTTCACTGAAGCTACAACAATTAAAGCGAGATGAATTAACATTACATATAAACAATCAATTGCGTTAAAAAACAAGAATTGTAAATTCGAAACCCTAAAAAAAATCAAAAGCTCGTACATAAAAAATAGGAAACACCCAGAAAAATTGAATAAATTGGGTGGTGAGATTTATAAAAAATGAACAAAATTGAAGAGAAAAAGAGGTGAAATTACCTGGAGATTGAATCGCGTACGGTCAACGAAGAGAACCATACATACGTACGAGGGTGTTTCAGAACAGAAACTAAGACAGTGTTTGGATATTTTGTCTTGAGCCCACCTAAGTTTGTCTAGTACACTAAAATTGGATTGGTCAAGTCCAAAACTTTCGTAACTGTACTGGGTTCTTTTTAACCTTTTTCTTCTTTTCTTTGTTAACGATAATTCTAGGTTTTTCAAATTTTTATCCAAAAAATTTCCTTGAATTTGAGAAATAATATATAGTAAATCTTTTACCAAAAAATTCCTTGAATTTCGGATATATCCTTTGAATGGTTTGTAAGATTCGTAATAATAATATAAATTTCACGTGTATATATGTGTTAATAAATTAAATGTTATCACGTATCATGTCAAGTTATTTAAAAAAAATGAGAAAATTATTTAGAAAACTTAGCACTACTCGATTCATTAAGTGTATTTCATATGCATGAGTTAAATTTTATATAGACCACTTTTTTTAAGATCTCGGAGATCATTTTTGTAAGTAAAATAATGCATAAAAGATTGTAAAACGTATTATTTTATAAATTATACTTTACAAAAATTATTATTTTATCTAAAATATTAATTATCATATATGTATTGCACGTATAATATTATAAAATATTTCTTTTACAAAACATGCATATTTTGGAGAACATGCACATCATATTTATTAAACTTAAGCGATTTTTAACAATTTTAATGAATTACTGATACTTCACAAAATAATATTATATTTTTTTAGTATTTTGATTACAATATATACATGATCTACAAGGTATTCGATCAATATAACTTTCTAATACATGTACATCTAAAAATTTATTATTTAGTAAATAAATATACAATAATTTTATTTTTCATTTATATTGTTAAAATATGTGACATTTTAACAAAGATTTATCAAAATTTATTTGAAATCATAAATGCAATTTGGTGTAAACCTTTTTATCAGTTAAACATATTTCATTCAAAAGTAAATACTAATTATTAGTAGTAAATAACTTAAAAGTAATACTGATTATTAGTAGTAAATAATTTAAATATCCAGATCGTTCCCGGTTAAATCGAATTCATTATGTAAATAAATCGATAGAATCGGTTTTGAAAAATAAATTTTTTTTATCTTCAAAATTCTAGATATTTTGCTCTATTTTCCCCAAAAAAACAAAGTCGAAAGACATCCTTAAAATGTGAGTAGAATTTTGGGCTTTTCCGCAGTCTATAAGCCCAAGGGCCGAGAGAGGTCCTGAAATGTCAATGTCTAAAGTTGAACCTCATTCATGAATGTATCCAAATCCAACATTCCCACTTTTAAATGCTTTAGATTGAACTGCTGCAGTTGGTATTAGAAAATGTTTTGATCATGGTAGATTTTTTGACAAGTGGATAAGAACATTTTAGGTCTGAATATATTTTATAAATTCTGATTTCGTCACTGTTTTTATATATAATTAGCTAATAAATATATGTCATTTATTAGAACCGGCAAAACGAACGGTTCATGCAGGTCGGGCCAAATTTTTAACGGGCCGCTTTACTTATAATAGAACATGTGAACGTCCCGTGTAACGTCCCGTGTAATTAAATGGTCTCTGTCGTGCCGAGCCGGTTACTGAAAGATCTAATCCGCGTACGGCCTGCGAATTAGGCGAGTTACACGGTTCGGCGGTTCATAGCGAATAAGCCTTTTGTTTAATTGTTTTCCAGCCAAGTTTGTACTTTATATATATATATATATATATATATATATATTATGTTGACTTTTACATTTTAATTCTGTTTTACTTACTTTTATCTTTGTTTTGTTGTTTATGTAGTACAGAATAATGGCACGTTTTTTTCTATTTTTCTTTTTTGTTTATGATTTTTTGTTTTGTACACGTATTGTATGCAAATTGTACACATGTTAGTTTTGTTTTTACCTTTTTTTATCTGATTTTTTTCTAGTTAAAAAATATTTTCTTGAAAAACTAATAAGGGAAAAGAGGACGGTAGCTCTATAAAATTTATTAATTAAAAAAATGTTACAATTGATTTAAGAGGGCTCCTCTATAAAAAACGGAACAACCCGTGTTTACAATTTAAATAAAATATAAAACATAACAAATTCTAAAAATACACCAAAAAACATAAAAAACACAAATTCATATTATAATCAACATATATAACATAAAACGTACATAATAAAATCCTAATATTGCATCTCGTACAAATTATCCTCATAAAATAATACATAAAATTTTTAAAACACAAAATTAAATTTGACGAAAACAAAAATATAAGAACATAAAAAATACAAAAACACGAGGAAGAATTTTACCAGCTTCCGGTCGAGGAGGTCGCATTAAATTTGCTTGACTCGATCCCTAAGAAGACTGCGTACCCCTTCCTTCTTCCATTGTTTGGAAAGACTTGCATGAAAAATGAAGTTGCAGAAATTTTTTACAGTGTCGCCGAATTTGTTCGAAGAACCGTGTAACTTCGCCTGAATTTCTTTCCGTGTGCGACTTCTGTTGTGAACCTGTGAATTGTAATTGTAAACCTGTGAGTTTGAGTTAACAGAGAGCTTGAGTGAACTGAGAGAATTCGAGTGAGAGTGAGGGAGATTGAGAGATTGATTAAGAGTGAGAGAGATTAACACTGAGGGAGATTATTTATAGATGAATTGCAGAGGTGAACATTGGAGGTTACAGAGTTGCAGGTGACCGTTGCTGGTGTTACCGTTTGGCGCGTGTGATGCTCTCGTGGGCCAGTTATTCGCCACGTGTCGGGCCGAATAACGATTAAAACAGTTTCTGATTCATTCACGAGTTACACGGGCCGGTTTGCGTGCCGGTCCGTTCGCGGTTTTTGAAATGCTGATTCGTATTCGGTTCACCTCTACAACCGGTTAGTGCCGAATAATTAACCTGCACGCAACGAGCCGGGTCAAGCGATTTTTTGGCGAGCCGGTTAACGTTCGGGCCGAGTCAAACCGGCCGTCTCGCTACCTCTACCTTTGATCTTTGCTTACAAAATCTGAGAAACCACACATCTAATCCAACAGTAACAGGTAAATGGTAAACTTTCAACCATGTAGAATACAGAAAGAGATTATACGATACATGCATTATAATATGCTTTAAATCGGTATATGCTCCAAACACAAACGCGAAGAATTCGGTATATTAAATGTTATTTAATGATATCTTATATTATATTATGGTTATCTAACAGATAAATTTTCAACCATTTAAACGGTAGAATACAATAAAGATTATATAATAAATATCAGAATATGTCTTGAATCGGCATATTCTTCAAACACGGGGAATTTAGTATATTAATCGCTAATTACATGATATACAGGCTGTGACTGACGATGTGCAAGTGGTTCAACAAGACAAACCCTCAAATTTTGAGGGGCACATTTGTATATGCATGTGTATATTATATTTTGTCTAAAAAAATTAAATAGGCACAAATTTGTTTTTTCAATAAAATTAATATACGAATAAAAGAAAGGTAAAAAAATAGTAAAGATAAAAAAATATTATAAATTATTATATTAAGTAAAATTATAAGATATTATTTATGAAACATTAATTTTTTTGTTAAGTAATTTATATTATTGATTTTAATAATAAAATGCAACGGCGAACAATAATTTTCATTTATAAAATTTGTACACTATATTATTTTTCAATTTTCAATAATTCGTTTTAGGTGATTAATTTAATTAAATATATATATATATATATATATATATAATGTTAATATGTTTATTAAAAAAAATTAATTAAAAAATTAATTTAATTAA
Organism: Apium graveolens; assembly: GCF_009905375.1. Classification (NCBI taxonomy): domain Eukaryota; kingdom Viridiplantae; phylum Streptophyta; class Magnoliopsida; order Apiales; family Apiaceae; genus Apium; species Apium graveolens. Next base: position 13,407,346 of record NC_133652.1, read on the forward strand.
TAGATGTTCATACATAAATTTAAATAAGTTTATTATTCATGTACATGTAATATTCTTTTTTAACTTTTAGTTTAATAAAATTATGTTAAAAAAATACAATTTTTAATTTTTTTTATTATTTTATTTACTTCAAAAAATTTAGACTGGGGCATATTTCTTGATTTTGCAAGGGGCACGTAAAATTTCAGGCACTGCTCCGATGATATCTTATATTATACTTTAGGTTTATTTGTTTACTACCTACTTTTTTGAAATTTTCTCTAATCGCTTAGAGAATTTTATATAAATTCTTTAAAGCATAATTTAAACGGATGTTGTAATCTAACTCCTCGAGATCAATAAAAATTATCTTTTACATTTATTGATGTTTTTTCGTTATTTTATCAAATTTTTCTTGATTTCCGTTATAATAACATGGAATTTTATTAATTTGCTACCATATTAATGCAATGGTCCTGATATAGGTAGTCATTGGTAGCCATAACGAACATGACAAGCTAAGTAGCGGTAATTCATGCGAGGAAGGCTATGATATTGCTAAAAACCAAAGAGACACTTACACGTTCATGTGACTGCAGAATCACTACATCCTGCAAAGTTATCACTTATCAGTGACATTAACAGAAGCTGCACATGCCCCCCTCCCCTCCTTTCTTATTTTTATTTTCCCCTGACTTTTCATTCTGATACTCTCACTCTCACATGTGGGAAAACAAAGCTGGTCACAATATTACCATTTACTCCCTCTGTCCCATCCATTTCTTTACAGTTACTATTTTGGGCCGTCCCATCCATTTCTTTACATTCCAAAATTAGTAAGCTTTTAATAATATAAAACACTATTACACCCACTAACTTCCTCCACTCTCTCAAATCTATTATTAAATAGTAATAGGTCCCACTACTTTAACCACTTTTCATCATTTTTCATTACTTTACCTACTTTTATATATATATATATTGGTCTCCGTGCCCACCAGAGATGTAAACATCCTGGTGGGACGGAGGGAGTACCATACTACTCCTATAATTGATCAAATTAGGTGGGTACTATAGTTTTGTTTTCCTTCTCCATGAAACTGGCTTTACCATATAGTCTGATCTACTCCCTCCGTCCCGACCAATTGTTATCGTTTCTGAGAAGATGTTTGACACGTATTTTATGATGAATAAAAAATATAATTATATATTTTTAAAAAAAAATCTTATCTGAATAAAAATCGAAATTTTAAACTTTTATTACAAAAAGAAAATTATAAAAAAAAATTGTAGAACTATTATTTTTATTTATCTTAAAATACATATCAGACATTCTCTTAAAAATAATAACAATTGGAAGGGACAGAGGGGTATTTTATTATCCACAACGTGTGAAGTAACAAGTAAGGTGGGACAAAATGAACAAAATTTGTTGCACGGAATGTGTAAATATATTACAGCGAACCAGTGTTACATATTTCGGAAATCGGAACTATTCGGTTGAGGTACCGATTTACGATTTATCGGACGATTTTTAAAAAATCGGATGATTCATCGGCGATTTATCAAAAATCGGTTAAATCAGACAAATATTTTTGACCGATTTTTAAGCGATTTATCGGCGATTTTTGAAAAATCGGCCGATTTTTATAAGAGAACAGCGAACACATATACCCTTAACTTATTGGTTTTGACTAGCTCTAAACAAAGATTAGAATTTACTAGTCTTTGAGTTTCTGTGCAAATCTTAACGTCTCTATTGGAATATGGGTTTTGTATGAGATGAATATTAGGGCTACTAATTTACTACTACTCTTTTAGACTAACTTTGCAGGAATCAAGTCGGAGATTCCACATGTTGTGTTTCTACTTCCCATTGAATTCAACCACATTGACTCTAAGAGTAAGAATATATACTGTATATACCCCTTCAAGTACTAATCAATATGTCTCACGCTTGGAATTAAAGATTGCGGGTAAGATTTACGCAGATCTTTGTTGTTAACAAACGATACATGATAAAGTCTCAGTCTTGCATACAACATCAGTGCTGACATTCATCTGAGGTGGGTTTATAAAATTCCACATGGCTGCCCCCCACACACTCCCCAAATGGCCCTCAGGCCACCAACCAATAATAGCTGTAATCATAAATGTGAAGAAACTGATTTGTTTGTAGTGTGTGATAATACAGATGTAGATGACCATGAGTGGGATGGCATTGGATTGGATTTAGATAAAGATAGATCTTTCTGCTAAACTTTTCCTTTTCACATATTGATTGTTTTAATACTGGGCACTAAGCTACCATCATGTAATAATTTAGTCAAACAAAATCTTGATTAGATTGCTTTCCACATTTAGGTGAAACTACTTTTACGTATCAAGAATGTTCCTCCATTTTGATATATTAAATGGCAAAAGAATAGTCCATATACTAGGACTAACTTCACCATAATTTGGCGACTTGAGATATAATATACCTAAAAAAAAACTCACAACAGTTTCTTGATTGTCCATTTCCACATGTATTCATATTTCTCATCACATACATTGAATCTGTTGATAAATGAGTTCTTGATTAGTTGCTTAAACAAGCCTGAAATATTACCAATGTCTTGAATCAACATCAAGATAGTTTTCAACTAGGTTGGGTTCAGATTTGACATTTACCAATCCTACATTCTGCAAGATGATTGCAAAATCCAAATTTAACTCCAGAATTCAACTTCTAATTCTGGTGTTGACATGAACATTAGGGAGAACTGAATGTGACAATAATATTACTATATACAATCATTCTCCCTTAGTTGCTAATCATAACTCAAACTAATTCTTTCCACCTATTACGCGTTCAACGGTCTCATTGAACAAATCCTAACACTTTCAAACTACAATGCGAAACTGATGATATGTACAAGCACTAGATCTATGACTTTTCTACCTACTGATACCAATTGTTTTCTACCTAATAAGATTGTTGATGTACTAGTAGTTGTGCAACAATAGGCTTTCTATTTACAACAGAGTGCAATTAGTTTAACCTTAGGAGTATGATCTAACCAAGCCAAAATTACAAAAAGATCTTGACTTGAAAAGACCACCAAAGAGGAACCTGGTAGGGGATTCTTGAGTAGCTTGATTTAACTCTTCAGTGTTGCCTTTTACTTTTAGTATAGTCTGTCCAATTGCTTGCCGGATGGAGTCAATGATCTTGGTATCGACAGGATACCCAGATGCACCACGAACATAAAATGTATTTATAGCTTTCCCTCCCCTAGTTGAAACTTCTGCTCTGGTAACAGTGAGGCTATTTTCGCGGAAGATCCTGGTGACATCAGAAAGCAGCCCAACTCTGTCCGTCGTGCATAATTCTAGCTTCAAGCCCTGAATCAAATATTGAGACTGGTCAAGAAAAATGCAAGAAAATTTCAAGAAAAATGCAAGAAGATTCCCTTTAAAAGGAAAAAACAATTCTATAAACACGCCTCATTCCCTAATAAAAATGTGCTTTACTATTGATGATAACAGTAATGATATACTGCATTGAGGTTCACATTAGGATAACAGTAATGATAAAACACTGGAAGTTTGATCCTTTTTACAGTAGAAAATAGTTAACTAATAACAACATAAGGTGTTTCAAATAATTAAATAAATTAAGAGTGTTTATAAACAACTGCTAACTCACCTCAGACACCCTTCTTTCAATTGCTGCTTCAAGGCAATGAACCACCCTTTGTCTCTCTGCTTCTGACTTAACAGGGGATCCATCTATATGTCTGATACAGTATTCCTATTAATGAAACTTATATCAGTTTTTATTAAAAAAGAAAAAGGAAAACATTTTTAAGCCTTCTAAATATTTGCAAAAACAAACACATGCATAATCGTTCAGCTGAAAATGACAAACCTGGTGAGCCTCTGGCCCTGAAGCGTCAACATTGCCATGAAAAACTACATACTGCATGTCTGTCAAAGTGCAGATAGCATCAAAGATAAGTTTAGGCCTATCCTTGCACCGGATCGTGACCACCGAGTAATCTTTGTCATACCAATTAACAACATTCACATCCGGCCTTAATTTATCTTCGGACACTTCATCAACATTTCGCTCATAGTCCCGATCAGCAAACATCATCTGGTGAAGCCTTCTTTCAGTATGGGTGATCCCATGAGAAACTACAGTCTTAGCTTTCCTCGACTTGTTGCTACCATTAAGAACATTGCTCAGCAATTTCTTAATCACCGATAACCTCTCCGAATCATTAATAGCTGCCCCAGTTTCTTCGTCGGTTACTTGCATCACAGCTGCTGCCCGAGTGTTATGGGTCCACACCTCGGCACTTACCACATTACACTTGAGGTGGGTAAGAACAGCACTCACTTCAGAGAGTAATCCTGGCCTATCACATCCTATTAATTCAATTGCAGTGTGGTCCATTGTAGATTTTACCCCCACAGATCTTCTCACAGAGTATGCGAAATCTGAATCTGGTCCAAGAGCCTGATAATAAACTCAAAGCAATCAGAAAGGTCCATTCTAGAAATCAGACATACAAAACAATATTGGAAAACAGCTCACCTTGTGAATGTAATCCAAAACCTCAACATCTGTGATTTTGTTCCCATCTTGATCAGTAACATTGAACACTAGTCAAAAAATAAAATGTACAAAAATTTAGACATAAACCATAATATAATTTAGATACTTATACACACTAAGAATAAGGGAAATGTGGTAAAATACCATCCATAAACCAGCCACCATCAGAAGATATGTAAGCTTTAGTAATGGTAAGATTTAAATCTGTAAGAATTTGAACAACTTCCAAAAGTATACCATGCTCATTAGCACTATCCACCTGCACTCATATGATACATGATATGTACCAAAAATATCTAAACAAGAAAACTCCATTTATGACAAAAGTGCACACAAATATGGTAAAACAAGACATACCTGAATAACAGTAGCACTTTTGCAAGAATCATTATCAATCACAACTCTGAAAATACAACAAGATGCAAACTTGAGTCAACTATGTCATACATATAAAAACTAAAAGAAGCAAAAAAAAAAAGATTCTAGCTACCTTGGTGGATTCATCCTCCTAATAAGTTTCTCATATTCATCATCCATGTCTTGTGAAAAGCTCATACAGTTCTCTGAGAAAACAAACAAAGCTATCAGGACTTACCATAAAAAAATAAACTTTTTATACACAATCACTGTGACCAATCACTTAAAAAATAAGCAAATGACTAACAAGAAGTGTGGAATAAGTTGAGAAAAACATGATGAAAAAAACTGACCAATCATGAAGATTTGAAAGAGGAACAAAAGAATTGGCCAATTAGAAAGAACCTACTCTACCAAAAAAGAGTGATGGCCCTGTTTCATGTGTCTAAATGTGTGTGGGGGTGTTATGTAAGAATTAAAGCCCACCAAACATTTTTAAACACAAAGCAAAGCATTACCACATACTTAAAAACACAAGTACCTTAACAAATCATTAGATTTGACACTCCCAACTACTCAAAACCCAAGTGAAAAAAACTCAAGTTTTAACAGAATTTAACAACCATCTTACAGAAAAATTAAATATTTATACTATCCAAAAAATTCAAGAAAATCAAGAACAGAAGAGAAAGAAGCAAGATCAAAAACAGATACATACCCATTTGAAATCTTGAAGAATCTTGATCTGGGTCGTCAACACTTTTTTGATTCTCTAACAAATAAAACCAGGCAGCACAGACTTTATAACAAGCAAGCAAGGCAAGTAGGACTGTAAAAAGGAAGAAATGTTTGGTCCCTCCAAATCTCCTATCAACCTATATATAGATACGTTTCTAATATTATAATAATATATATGTATCTTTGTATTATTTTCTTCTCTGAAATTTTTATCACAGAATGAAACCAAAAGCATGTAAATAAACACAGTTATTACTAGTATTACAGTAACTGCAACTATTTACGTTATATTCTGTAGTATAATTACAGAGACAGAGAGAGAGAGCGAGAGCGAGAGAGAGAGAGATGTGTATATAAATTGTGCGTGTAAATATGTGCATACGTTATATATGTAATATCTATTCTCTTCTTCCTCAAGTTTGTGATTTTTGATGAAATAGGTGAAAGTTTTGGCTTTCTAACTACTAAGTGCACGTTAGCGAAGATGTTGGCATTTTTCTAAAATGCGCTGGCGGTGTCTAAGCGCGCACTATTTTTACCGGGTACTTTTTACCGCCCCACTTGCAGCAAAATAAGGGTGCAGTAATAATTTCCAATAGTTACGGAGTTGGGGAAAGGTAGGTATTGAATTTGAAAACGGTTGTTTTACAAATATTTTTTAATGAATTTATTTATTTATTTTTTAATTTCATATTATGGTTTTTTTTTCTTATCAACATGTTCAAATAAATATTATGGGATTTATATATTGTATACTGCCGATTAATTGCGAAAAAATGTTAAAAATAACATTTTTTTGGTGCAAATTACTGAAAATACCCATTTTAAAAATGGATGGCTGAAAATATCAATTTGGATACGCATTTGTCATTTGGGTCTCCTGTTTTGTACTAAATACGTATTTGTCAAATGGATATTCATTTTTTTTAAGATACGCATTTGGCGTATCCCAATGATAATACACAAACTACAAATGCGCATCTCTAGTAATTTTTTTAGATACTCAATTCTCAAATACGTATTACACTTACCCAATTACAAAATATGTGATCAAAACAGTATTTTCAGTTATGTGTTCTAAAAATGAATATTTACAGTTATTAAACCCAAAAAATGAGTATTTTTAAATATCACTCAATTATTGGCGAATGTGCAAATATTTTAAAATTATATGCGAGGAGCTCCGTCGTGCAAGCTTGAAAGAATTGGATGATCAGAATACCACACGCCTTTCTGTTTCTATAACCACAAGGTGTGGCCCTTGCCACTTGAATACGGGTAACACCATAATATGATCGAAAAATGTTAAGGTATGATGAATTGGTTTCAAAACCGATATCAAATGCTTGCTTGTAATGTACTATGCTTATCTTCCACCGACTCTCTAAGGTTGTTTATATTACGAGACGAGGATCGTTACGTATTTTAAAATTTTTGTAAAATATAATTTAAAAATAATTTTTAATATTTTTTAAAAATAAATATATAATATTCAATTTTTTATACAGGAAAAGAATTAAAAATAAATTATAAAATTATATATTATACTCCCTTTATCCCATTAAATTCTATACATTACTTTTTGGCACACTTTTCAATACTGATTTAAAACATAGTTTCATAATATTTTTTATTTTATTTTTCCTAAATAAAAATTTTATATTTAAACTTTTATTTAAAAAAAATATTATGAAACTATATTTTATACAAAACTCGGAATAAATGTAAATAGTGAACGTATATAATCTCATGGGACAAAGGTAGTAGTAACCTTAAAATACGTGTCAATTATGAAAAATATGAAAAAAATTGAGTGGGACAAAAAGAATAGTTTTTTAAAAATAAGATATGACTCGCGCTTATATATATATATATATATATATATATGTACACAAATTCAAACACGCAATGTGTCGTGTCATACGTCGGGGAATACCTAATCCTACTCAATTTGATATCCAAAAATAAAATTAAATAATAGTAGTTATTTTTCTTTGACAAATGAGTAATCGTTCTTATTAATTTTCGGGGTGAGTAAAAATCGAATTAAGGATTGAAATGACAAAAAATAAACTTTTAATCACGTGAATTATACAACCATATTATTTCTAAAATAAAAAGGTTTATGCAGTAAAATCAAAAGGTAAACATATTTTAAATTACATTTACTTATGATACCATTCTTTTTTTACTAAATTACTTTACCATTCTAATTAAATTAAAATATACTAGCTGATTCATCAACTATATATTTAAACGTTTGTTCAATTTCGATGTATTGGTAGATATTATAGGATTTTTTTATTGCATTGGTTTCCCTTTTTTCAAAAAAAATATAATATGGGGGTAGATAATTCATTCGAAACAAGATAATATCAATATTAGAATGATGTAATCGTAGGGAACTGAATTTAAAAATTTGAAAATAAATATATAATAAGTAAATATTATTTAATAATTAGTTAGAGGAAATTGAACTCAGTGTAAAATTAAAATGTTAATTACGTAATTATAGAGAATCAGACTCGGAATCAAATCAAAGTGCAATTAAATAAATAAATTTTGAATAAATACAGTATGTAATTGTAAGGAATCGAATATGAGTATATAACAAAAATTAATTAATTAAACTATGTATATAATGATGACTTGACAAAAAATTAATATTTTTGTATTACACTGAAATGGTGCTTTTTCCATTAATAAATAATAAAAAAATATAAATTCATACTTTACTTTCATGCTCTGTTATAGAAATCAATCTATTTTTCAAAAATTATCGATAAATCGCTCAGAAATCGGTCCAAAATATTTGTGATTTAAACGATTTCTGATAAATCGCCGATAAATCATCGATTTTTTAAAAATCGTCCGATAAATCGCAAATCGATACCTGAACCGCACAATTCCGATTTCCGAAATCTGTAATAATACTTTTGTTGGTAAAGTTAAAACGAATATATATCAAAAAGTTACAATTACATATTAAACCATTCTAATTGAATTAATATTATACAATTGTACTTGACCTTTATTCTTAATTTTGATCATTTGACTTTGAGTAACAATAAACGGCCAAACCGCTCTAATCTATAATAATCATTGCGCAATGTCCGAGCGAAAGAGCCGAGTACATAAATTATAGACTGCAGACTTTATAGTACTCCAAAATAGAAAATAAAATAAAAATATAACTCGATCAAAGAAAAACAGAAAAACCTAACAGGCGTTATTTATAAATAAATAGGTAGCTAGGCAGACATGAAACATGCATAGCAGTTGGGGCTGCATCGATGAGCGGCCTGTTAACATAAAAACTGCGATGAGTCAAGTTTGGCTGCCATCAGATTACGCTTGTCTGCCTCCTGCATGTTTACCTTCTTTATGTCTCCCACATGCAGCATTTCAATTCACGTCGCCCAAAACTTTTCTTAATTATGTTTAAGGATGCAGATAAAACTTTGTCTGAGACTTTGTCTAGGGCGTGTTCATTGACATATGTTAAAATTTAAAATTTATAATTTTTGTGTATTTTAATTGGTATGATCGTTGTGAATTCAGGGGTTCACTGTTATGAAAAAGTGTAAGCCAACCAAAATAAGCTAAATTAATAAAATTTTGTCCTTATTATATATCCATGAAAACACCATAAAAAACCGTACAAACAAATAACTATTCTCATTTAAGAAGTTTTTCATTTTTTCGATAATCTCTATCAGGTTCAGTTTCTGTGTAACTTGATTAATCCTATAAAGATGGAATTCTAACTTATCATCGTAATTTCTTGGTTAAATTCGTGCACCTACCTCAAATTAAACATAAATTTTTAACGTGATAAGTCTCGAAATCCCGAACTCAATCAGTTGAGTTAACCGGGATGGATTCTCACATTTGGAGTTAAGATATTGGTTTAGTAAATTCTAATCGAACAGATATTTTAACCTATATACATCTCGCCCAACACGTTTTAACCTCCCTTTGAGTGATGGGCGTGGGTGCATAATTTGTTCGACACCTGTAAATAACTTATTTTGTTAAATGTTGTTGTGAAACATATTTTTTATATGCATGGCAAATTATTTACTTGTACAATTGAGCTAGCTGCCCCCGAAATATGCATGGAATGATTAGGACTTGCTGTATATAGAAGTTTGTTAAACGTTTGTTGTCCTAATAATAATTAGTTTTAGGCTTTTGAAGAAATTTGACAAGGAAATAGACAACATGCCTACGCGTAGCTTCTTAAGAAGAGGGCAGAATAATTTGATTATTATTTGTTTAATTTGTTAGACAACTGAGAAACACACCTAGAAGCCAGTGGACGGATTTGGGAATTAAATTTTTAAGAAATATTGTTTATATTTTGTAAATATATCCTTAGAGCATCTTCACTGTTATTGTTAAAACTGTTAGCTTAAAACAATTTAAAGTAGAGATTATCTAAAAATTTACTCGATCTGCAAGGTTATTCACTCTGGTGGAGGTGACTATAATAATTGGTTATATTTTAAAAACAATATGTTATTATTTCAGTTTGTTATAAACAAAATGTATTATTTAAATATGGTAACATATATTTTCTATATATAATAGCATAACAAGTGGATAATATTTTGAGATTAAAAAGTATCATTTAAAAGACTAAACTACCCCTATTTTTAATATTTATATAAAAGTTGTATTTTGTGGGAATCGAACTCAAGTTACTTCATCCTTCTGTACAACTCCTTACCACTACACCATGTCATATTATCACATGTGTTTTTTATCATACACATAATATATAAGTGTGCTAAAGAAATATTTTAGTTAAATTTAAAGATAGCTACTTGAATTCCGCAAAAAAAATGATAGTTACTTGAATATTTGTACAATTAATTTTAAAAAACTAAATTCGAGATATAAAGTTAGGCATCGTACATAAATGGATTATTATCTTATTTATTATTATTTTTTAGTTTGAAAATATATCTCATGTATTTTTAACATATTTTTTATTATAAAAAGTAATTAAAATATACATATATAATTTTTAAAGAAAGTATTGAAAATAGAATCGCCTATATAAGTTCGAATTATAATGAGTCAATAAATTTTAGTTTATTTTGAATTTGAAATCAGAATTTGGCCCATTGTTCAAAAAATACTCGAAATTTGACTATATGACTAGCCAAAAAACATTGTCACATTCTACGTTTAGTAAATTTAAATTACAAGTTCGACGAGAATATCTTACCAATAATGTGAATTTTTTTGATATCTTATATTAATATAAATTAATGTATTTGAGGTATTTATAGGATCAAGTCAATTGATTATTTGTATTAAAATTACTAACTTCACTGGTAGCGCAATAGTGTTTTGGGACTTGTCCCGATTTTAAAAATATTTGAAATTTGTTATGAGATCTCACGAGATTTGTTAAAACTACGATAATATATTAAATCAATTTATTTTTCATTTTTCACTTTAAAAAAACTAGCATTTTAAAAAGATTTTTTTTTAGATAAACAATATTTATTGATCAAGATAATATTGTATAAATATTTTGAATTATTTTAATATTTTGAATTATTCAAATAAAAGTTATATCTATACTATATTGTAGCATTTGATTCAATACATATTATACTATTTAAAAAAAATATAATGTTCAATAATTTGAAGAAATCAACCGGTTCACCTAATATTTATAAAACTTTATCGAACTAAAAAATATTTAATTTTAGGATATTAGTATACAATATTATCAAATTATTATATGAAGAAATATTAGAGTTGTAATGAAAAAAACTTAAAAATAGTTTAAATAACAATATAATTACAATTTTTCTTCCAAATTCTTGAAAAAAAATCATGAACATCAATAATAAGTCTTACAATATATCATTTATTTTTATGTTACATGATTGATACTCGGTCGCGTAAAAAACATATATGGATTGTTTGTCAGTGATAATGCGAATACCATATATATATTATTGCAATTTATTTATTACATAATATTAATTTTTGAATAATTATAAATACATATTATTTAAGTAATCAATTGTCTCACTAAATATTAATAATGATTATGCATGTACATAAATCAGATATATAGCATTTTAATAATTGAAACCATCATAATTTTCTAAGAAATGTAACATACGATGATTCACATACTAACATGGACACATGTAACTTAATCTTATTTTGTTAAGAGTAGTGTAAAAAAACTAACATTTTTCCAAACATACATGCGTTAAATTTCAAAAACTAACATTTTTCATTAAAATCAACTTTTATATTAACAGCAGTGTAAATTTTATATTATTTTATATTATGATTGCAAGTAATTCTGAATTCAGTTATTCATTTTTTATTTTTTTAAATTGAGTAAGTTAGTAGATAACTCGGTAATAATATAGACCATTTATATAGTTTATTTAAAATAAAATTCAAAATTTTGGTCAACTCTATTCAACATATATATTAATTTTTAACTTTTTCCTTGTAAACATACCGACGACATTCTACATATTAAGTTTATTTGTTTCATTTTAAACGTACACAGACCACCCTATTTATATTCATTCATTAAATAAAATTATACAACATAAACAAAAATATTTATATTTTTCTTAATGAGCTATATTGGAAATATTGTGTAATTTAGTAATGTCTTGTATGAAAATGATACACAGATAAATACGTTAGACATTATACAACATTTACAAATAAGAATATAACTAAAAATATTATAATTGCATGCATAAAAAACTATAGAAAATAACCCGTGCCTCGCACGGGTTATTATGCTAGTTACCTGTAATTTAACTACACGTTGTTAGAGGTTCCACAAATATAGACAACGTAGAGAGATTGACTAAATTTTTAGTTAAGGGAAATGCACCGCTAAATCGAATAATTTTTTACATAATATCTAAAATATATATTTATGATATATTTGACACATTTTTATCTAAGGGCTCATCCCCATTCGAGATGCTCTTATATTTTTAAATTATTGAAAAATATTTTCATATATTTTGAAAATTTTAATAACAAAAAATATAAAATTTTGTTTTAGAACCATTAGAGCATCTCCAATGGTGATAAAAGAACATGTTAGCTAAAAACTGTTAAAATAAAGATTATGTAAATTTTTAGCTAAAGGGAAGGATATCCATTTCAATGCTATTATTTATAATATGATCGGTAAAATTATATCTAAGGTTTTTTATATGGTTCAACAAATATAGACAACCAATTATAATTATCTATATTTTTTGCTAAGAGTTAATATAGTTAGGGTGCTCAAATTTTTACAAATTATTTAAAAATGGCACCTAGATGTCACATTAATAATATAGTGTTAGGTAATGAATACAACACAAAGGAAGGTGAATGCGTTTTAGACAATTTTAATGGCTTTTTGATTATCTTAAACTTGGTGAACAAAACAGATAAGAAATGTAACAATATTATGTTAACTGAACTAAAGACAGTGCACACAATATTTCAAAACTCACTTAATTTTATATAAAATTCAAGCTAGTGTTTTGCTACAAATTTATGGGTTCTTGGTATGTTAAGAACTCAGATTCTCTCTTGAGAGTTAAAAGATTTTCTAGATCTGTTTTTTTTGTTACAACTTAAACAAAGTATCCAGTATTTACTTTATATAACAGTAAACACAGATTTTACACAGCATGTAATAGCATGTACTAAACCCTACATTTAGATAACTAAATCTTTATATTTCTGGCTTAGTGTATCTTTGCAAATCGTGCATGTCTGTGACTTTACTTTGTCCGTTAATCTTGGCCTTTGATCTTGTACTCTTCAAGCTGCTTTTGTAGACTTTTCGAATTATTAATTGATTAGTTTGTTGATTGATAATCTTGGATATTTAACTGGTCTGCATTTTGTACTTTGAGTTTTATATCGAGTTCTCCAGTTTGTTATATAGAGAACTCAACATCTCAATAAGTGTAATGACTTATCGAGATCTCTTAGTTCTCTACAAGTGTTTTGACTTGTCGAGGTCTCTGAGTTCTCGAGTATGAACTTAACTTGTCGAGGTCTTCAAATTTCTGCATGTAGAATTGACTTGTCGATATCTTCAATCTTCATATCTTTACTTTGGTTTGTCGATATCTCTGAGTTCTCGAATGCAGGAATGACTTGTCGATATCTCCAATCTTCACATTCTCATTTGGCTTGTCGATATATCTGAGACTTCTCGATAAGTAGTTCTTGAATTCTCGATAAGCCATTCTGGAGTTCTCGAATGACTTCTCTATATCACTTGATCTGTGACTTGTAGAAATCTTGACTTAGAATGTTTTTCCCAAAACTGATTTATTCAACTCCAAGTTTCTTCACAATTTCTCCGAGGCATGATCTTCGTGATCTTCTTCCAGAGACAGAAAAATACTTCAGTCTAATATATTGACACTTTTACAGACTCAAGTAATACAATACAACATGTAAACTTAGATTATCATACAACTTACTTAGGGTTGTCAATTTGACTTAGTCTTGTTATAGTACATGAATGCTTTGCACAACATATACCTAAAGGTTTTGTTGCATTGGAGAGCATCTCCAATGGGTAAGAATTCTCAACTAAAATGGTGTCAAACATACCAAAAATGATTATTATTGATATTATATAAAAAATTGTCCTCTCCAATGATACTTCCCCACTACGTATAATTTTAGCCAGCCTATTTATGTTGACTATATTTGTCGAACATATATAGACATGTAGTCAAATTACATATCATCTATTATCATAATAAAATAAAATATTATATTTATAATAACTTGAAATAATAGCAAAAGACTGTTTTTAAAAAATAACTACTCGTTATAGCCAACTTTGCCGGAATAAATTAGCTTACTAATTTCATGAATTTTATATAATTATTATTTTATCTATTTTAGCCAATTATTTAAATTATCGACCATGGAGATGCTCTAGTCAGATCTTCTGTTGATAAAGACGTGCATTGTCTTTTGACAAGTAACTGATGCATATACAATTAAACATTGCTTAATTCGTTTACCGGCGGAAGTTAAAGTGTTGACTACTAAATTTTTTTCACATAAATATGCAAAAGTTAGTATGAAAAGTGATGAGAAGTATATACATGACTTCATTTTTTTAGTTTTTTTAGAAATTGTGAAGGGTGTCATAAAATTATTTCGCAAATTTTATGTGGTGGGTTTTTATGTTCCCTAGCTTGCAACCTTAATAAAAAGCACATCCACCTCATACTTATTTACAAAAGCATTTGCATTGTTAAAATTCTTAATTTTTCATGAAAGTCAGCATATTTAGATTAATAGGTTTAATGCAAACAAAATCAATTGCTCAAACACGGTTAATCTTAAAAAAAATTAATAAAAACTTTCCATTCTAGTACCCGAAAACTTTAAATCCCACTCTAGTACGAGAAAACTCTGGTCAAAGCAGGGAATTTAAGAGGTTATCACCCAAAATCGATATGTTCTGTAATATATAAGTGATGATGTCAAAGATCATTGGAGATAATAATATCATTAGTATCTCTGATCAAAGTATGAAGCAAGCCAGATGGACATCTGATCTAAGGAGGAGATTAATGAACTGTTATTTTTGGTAATCAGTTAAACTTGGGGCCAGTCCTAAGTAAGTTGTATTGTTATCTTAATTTGTATTTTGTACTTGTAACACTTAAAGTCTGTAAAAATATAAAGGAGCAGACTGGAGTCTTTTTCCTGAAACAGTATCAAGCCTAAGGATTCTATCTGGAAGAAGATCAAGAAGATCATGCCTCAGAAGAATTTTGAAGAAGCTTGGAGTTGAATAAATCTGTTTGGAGAAAAATACTCTAAGTCAAGATCTCTACAAGTCAAAGATTTAATGTTATGGAGAAGTCATTCGAAAACTCCATAATGGCTTATCGAGAAGTCAGGAAAGCTACTAGAGAACTCAGAAAGATATCGACAAGCCAAATTGAAGATATAAAGATTGGAGATATCGACAAGTCATTTCTTCACTAGAGAACTCAGAGTTATCAACAAGCCTACATTCATTGAAGTCAGGAAAGCTACTAGAGAACTCAGAAAGATATCGACAAGCCAAATTGAAGACATAAAGATTGGAGATATCGACAAGTCATTTCTTCACTAGAGAACTCAGAGTTATCAACAAGCCTACATTCATTAGAGAACTCTGAGTTATCAATAAGTCAAGTTTCACGAGAGAACTCAGAGATATCGATAAGTCAAAATTTACTAGAGAACTCAGAGATATCGACAAGTCAAATTTTGCTAGAGGACTCTGAGATTTCGACAAGTTAATTTGACTAGAGAACTCCGAGAAATCGATAAGTCAAGAAGCCACTAGAGAACTAAGAGTTATCGATAAGTCAAAGTGAAGATGTGAAGATTGGAGATCTCGACAAGCCAAAGTTCTCTTATAGGGAACTGAAGACCTCTACAAGCCAAACTAAATATAGAGTACTAGAGATCTCGATAAGCCAATATACTTATCGAAATGTCAAGTGTTCTATATATCTAAACTGAAGATCTCGATGTACAATCTCAAAGTACAAGGTTGTAGATCAGTTCAATATCCAAGATAAATAATCAATAAACAATCCAACAGTTGGATTGACAAGTCTACAAAAAGCAGCCTGAAGAATGTGCAAGATCAATGGAAAAGATTAACTGGCAGAGGAAAATTAAAGTAAACACGGGATGCGAAAGATATGCTAAGAAAGAAATGGAAGATCTGTTTTCTATAAATAGATTTGACAAGTGACAGTTTAGAAAAGCTAATGACATGTCTTATTACACACTGTGTAAACCAGCAGTTAACTGAGTTATAAAGTTAACATTAGTCCTAAGTCAGTTGTAACAATTTAGATCAAATTTCTTGTAACACTCTCAAGAAGAAGCTAAGCTCTTTATCAACAAAGAGCCTAGAAATTTTGTAGCAAAACAGTCTTAATTTTAATATAAAATTAAGTGAGTTTTGAAGATCTGTGTTCTTTATTTTTCTGCAAGTTTAATCTCTGCATGAACACATTTCACTGTATGAACACATTTCACTACAAGAATTAATTTACTTTGTTCAACCGTAAACATTAAAGAAAAGCTCAAAAAAATAGTAAAACATATTCACCCCCCTGTGTGTTATTCATTTCCTAACAAGTGGTATCAGAGCAAAATCTGAAAGTAAACAGATTTAAGATCTTGGAAGAATGAATACACAGAAAATCAGTAGCATCAAAATTCCTACCTTTGACAAAGCTAACTACACTCTTTGGAAAAAAAAAATGATCCTGTTTATCAAGATGGCCAATCACTCTACATTCAGATCCTCAAGGATGGACCTTTCATTCCTACGGTTAGAATTGAGGAATCTACAGATGGAGACAGGATTATCCCAGCTCTTTATTCTCCAAAAGATCCTGCAGAGTATACTGATCGTGAAAAAGAGAAAGTCTCCCTGGATAGTAGCTTGCAATTAATATTGATTGAGTCACTTGATAATGTGATGTACAACAACATTGTCAACAGTGACACCGCCAAGCAAATATGGGTAAAGATTGAGATACTCTGTGAAGGAACTGAAGAAGTAAGGTCAAACCAAAGAAGGATACTAATTTTATAGTATGAAGGTTTCATGGCTAAGCCAAAGGAAAGCATTACTGATGTGTTTGAAAGATTTAATAAGCTGATAAATGACTTGCAACTTCATGACAAATACTATGAAGCTGAAGAAGTGTTAGTCCCTTAACAATATAGCAAGAATTACAGAAGGGGGGTTGAATGGAATTCTTGAACCTTTTTCTTGAAATAAAAATGTTCAAACTCGAATATAAATATAAGTGTATTGATTAGCACAATGCGGAATAAAAACTTACATGAATCAAGACACAAGTAATTAAAAACAAGAATCTTTAAAAACTTTCTGGTGGATTTAAACAATTCCACCAGAGATATATATTATATCGAGAGAACTCTGTGTAATGAACACAGCTGCTTACAAATGTTGAACTACTGAGAATACAGAGAAATGCTAAGAATTCTGCTTACAAATGTTTCTCTTTTGTGTTTCTCAGATCTTTTTTTTATTTGCTACTTCTTGGTTTATATATTACCAAGATTACAAAGTTAAAAGATAGGATCATTATAAAATCTATCAGTTTTTATGCTTTGCTACTTTGTTCTCTATTACCCAGTTAATAGGCTTCCTCATTCCTTTTGCATACATCTCGACACATGTGACCAGTTGTCACTGTCAACTGATGTTTGAATTCTTTATCCGCTAGGTTCATAATCATTCGTCGAGTTAATGATCATCCGTTGGATTGTTGATCATCCGTCTGGTGCTTTGTAGATTATCCGTCGGGTAGCAATCAGGCACTTGACTTCATTTCACTTATGCAGAATTACAAGACATCATCTATGTACAATTAATCAACCTATTTTGCATATCTAGTTAAAATCAACATGACTCATATGCTACTACAGAATCTATACAAAGGTGTATGCAGAAATGTGTTACAGACTTATTATTACATAAGCTACTCACTCGATGGATAATAAGTCATCATCCGTCGGGACTGTAATGAGTTATCCGTCGAGACTATAATTCTTATCCGTCGAGTGATACATTATTTCACTAAGTAAAATCTACTTAGGTGTTTTGTTTATGTCATCATCAAGTACACAACATATGCACAACAATCTCCCCCAATTTATGTCTACTGGAATTGTAGCCATAAATTAAGAGATACTTGATGATAACAAAACATCCTAAACATACAGCTTTAAAGAAAAGTAGATAATACTGAAAGTGCTTCAAATAAACAAAATATACAAAGTTTTGGCTCACAGTCATTTCAAGATGCTCCTCTAGCCTGAGCAGATTTTTCTAGTTTCTTGAAGGTCTGGATCTTCTTCTAAGCTTTCTATTGTTTTCATCAATCTGATTTTGGAGCTGCCTGTGGAATTCCAGTTCATCAGATTCTGAGAGATTTAGCTTTCCTTGAATTTCCAAGAGAGTCTCATTGCTAGAGATGCTCAATTGGTCTTCTAATCTGAAGAATCTTCTCACACCTTTGTCATCCATGAACTCCATCAGCCAGTAGGGCCTTAGATGCACTCTTCTCCCTGTTTATGAGATGATTAGAGTTTTTGGGAGTGCATCTTTAGCTCTAACATTCCTTAGTTCTTCAATCTTCTTCAATACTAGTCTTCTTGCAGTGACATTGAATCCAAAGTTCTTCTTGAAGGATGAATAAACTTTAATCAGTACAGCTTGGCTATCTTGAAGAATCCTGTGAAGTGGCCACTGAATCTCCCTTCCTCCTTTGTACTTGAACACTAACCTTTCAAGTAGGTTTCTGTATGCATCAATTCCCCTCACGTCATCCAGTTCATCCAGATAGAGGTTTAGATCAGAAAATTCTTTGATGTCACACAAGTACAAGTAGTCTCCCTTATTTGCTTTGGGCTGAGCTTTAATTACAGATTTGGATTTGAGAGGTGACAACTTCACTTTCTTGACTGCCCTTGACTTTGTTCTTTTTGGCTTGCTAAGGATTGGTAGACTGAGGTCAGGAATTGGTATGTTATCCCATTCTATTGGCTCATCATTGGACACAATAGGTTCACCATGAATATTCCTGTAGGGATCCACCTCCCTTATATCTTTAAATACCACAGAGGGCTTTGATGCTTGAGTTGTAGTTGGTGTGGGTTCCTTAGGAAATTGATCTTCCAATTCCTTGTCAACAATATCCAGTTTCCTTTTTGTTCTTTTACCCAATTCTTTCTTTCTTGGAGATTTCATCTGTTCTTCAACTTGCTTCCTTGATTCAGTAGCTTCAGATGGTTGAGAGGGAATTTGTTGAGATGAATTCACAGCCCGTAGCTTGGCCAAGATAGCAATATGCTCTTTCTTTTGTTTAGTCTTCTTTGCATCTAGAGCAACTTGCTTCTTTTTCTGCTTCAATCTGGCTTTTTCTTCTCTCTTTGCTTGAGCAAATTGTGGATGTCCAGCTACCACACAAATTTCCTTCCCATTTCTGAATATCTTAGCAATTCTTCTTTTTAAAGCTGAATCAGCTGAATCTTTATAGAATGCAATTGATCTTGATAAAAGCTTCTTCTCATCAGGCTTGGGTGTCTCATACACAGTGTCCAAGGGGTTCTTCAAGGATGATTTTAAGTAGTTTGCCCTTGGTTTAAGAATCATTTCAGCCTTTGGAGACTTGATGCAGGAAGATTGTCCTCTTTCCAGATAGTTCATGCTCATCTCATTCACACTGATTTGCTTGACTTGAGAGTGATGGATGACTGACTTTACTGGCTCCTTGATAAGTTCAAACTTTTTCTGTATCTCCTCATCAATCTTCTTCCAGTTGACCAAACTCAACTGTTCTTTTTCAGCAACTTTCAAGTTAGTTGCTGCTGCTTGAATCAGATCTATACCATCTATAACTGGTGGCTTTGAGACAGTAATTGAAGGCACAATTACTTTACTGATCTGTATCTGAAGTTTCTCCCCCTCAAATGGTCCTTTTCTCCCCCTTTTTATTATCATCAAGTTGAGGGGTTAAGCCTTGTGCTTTAGCTAGTTGCATTAGTAGGCTGGTCTGAGACTGTTGATTTTGAAGAATGGTGACCACAGAGTTTTCAATAACTTGAACTCTGTCCTCCAATTTGGTCAGCTTCTTTTCAGCATCAGATTCTCTTCTCAGTCTCAGTAGCAGATCTTGCATGGTACCATAGGGCATGATTGAATCCAGCTTCTCAGAATTGTAGGTCTTCAAGTCAGCTATATCCTTTTTAAGCTCATCCATACTTAGATTCTGTCTTAATTGTTGCAGCTTCATGAGATGTAGAGAATCTAGGTGGGCTCGAAGAATAGCCTTGGTACCAGCATTTGAGGTGTTTTGAATGGCCTTTTGGATATACATGATTTGTTTGAGTAAGGATACATTGAATTGTCCTGGTGTAGACTCCTTTGTCAATGCCCATTCAGGTAGATCTGAGATAGAACTTGGGTCTTCATCTCCCCCTAAGTTCATGCTTCCATCAAATGAAACAGAGTCATCATTATTAGAATTTACTCCAAATTCTTCAGATGGCTCACCAGCTGTAGAAGGCATTAAATTGACAACAGCTTTATCCCTTTGTAGAGATTCTGAAGTATGTACTAGATTTAAAGTCTTCTCTGCCTCCTCATTGCCCTGAGCAGCCAACAGTTGATAGGCTGACACAGGATGAGTAAAAGTGTCAGCATCCAAGGAAATGTGCAAGATATCGATAAGCCAAATTGAAGACATGAAGATTGGAGATATCGACAAGTCATTTCTTCACTAGAGAACTCAGAGTTATCGACAAGTCTACATTCATTAGAGAACTCCGAGTTATCGATAAGTCAAGTTCCACTAGAGAACTTGGAGATATCAATAAGTCAAAATTCACTAGAGAACTCAGAGATATCGACAAGTCAAATTTTACTAGAGGACCCTGAGATTTCGACAAGTTAATTTGACTAGAGAACTCTGAGAAATCGACAAGTCAAGAAGCCACTAGAGAACTAAGAGTTATAGATAAGTCAAAGTGAATATGTGAAGACTAGAGATCTCGACAAGCCAAAGTTCTGTTATAGAGAACTGAAGACCTCTACAAGCCAAACTAAATATAGAGTACTAGAGATCTCGATAAGTCAATATACTTTTCGAGATGTCATGTGTTCTATATACCTAAATCGGAGATCTCGATGTACAATCTCAAAGTACAAGATTGCAGATCAGTTCAATATCCAAGATAAATAATCAACAAACAATCCAACAGCTAGATTAACAAGTCTACAAAAAGCAGCTTGAAGAATGTGCAAGATCAATGGCAAAGATTAACTAACAGAGGAAGATTAAAGTAAACACGGAATGCTAAAGATATGCTAAACCAGAAATGGAAGATCTGCTTTTCTATAAATATAAATGACAAGTAATAGTTTAGAAAAGCTAATGGCATGTCTTATTACACACTGTGTAAACGAGCAGTTAACTGAGTTATAAAGTTAACACTGGTCCTAAGTCAGTTATAACAATTTAGATCAAATTTCTTGTAACACTCTCAAGAAGAAGCTAAACTTTTTATCAACAAAGATCCTAGAAATTTTGTAGCAAAATAGTCTTAAATTTAATATAAAATTTAGTGAGTTTTGAAGATCTGTGTTCTTTATTTTTCTGCAAGTTTAATCTCCGCATGAACATATTTAACTACAAGAATTAATTTACTTTATTCAACCGTAAACATTCAAGAAAAGCTCAAAAAAACAGTAAAACACATTCACCCTCCCCCCTCTGTGTGTTATTCATTTCCTAACATGTTCTTATTTAAGTAAAGGTTATATTGATGAGATATTGTGTCAATTGTGTTTAGAATAAACAAGTTGAGCATAAGTCGGTCAAGATTTGTTTAAAAATATATTATAATTTTTTAAAAATTGGACCACATGCATAAGCTGGTCAAAACTTGTTAAAATATATTATATATTTTTTAAAATTGAACTATATATAATAATTTCATAAAAAAATCTCACGGGCAGTTAACCCTAAATCGAATATATATATATACATTATATGATAAAATATGTGATATCCTGTGAAGTCACATGCCTTTCTATTTTGCAAGTCTTTCTCTCTTACTCTTCTGCAAGTTCTCTTAACCCTAATAGCTATTTAGTTTTTTCAGTCATGTATGCTTTAAGTTTATAAATCTCTTGCCCTACCTTTCTCTCTCACATAAAGGTCGGCCACCCTACTTTCTTCTAACCCTAGTCGCGTTACCATTTTTTTCACTATTTTTATCCATCTCTGTCTCCATATTCATCTTCATCTCCTCTTTTTATTTATTTGTTCTTCAATGAAATCGAGATTTATTTCACAAAACTCGAAAAATCCAATACAATTCTTCACTTTAATTTTCAGATCTACTAAGGTAAGAGTTTGGATATTATAATAAATTTCAGTTTTTGGATTCAAAATCTATGTTCTAACAACAGTTTACAATTTGGTGTTATTTCGAGATTTTTAAATTTTAGATTTTTTTCGTATTGTTCTGTTTAAGTTATTATATGCGTGTTTGATTGTCTCACTTTATACGATATGTTGGTTGTGTTGAAAATGAATTGATGGTGTTTTGGGAGATCTGGATATCTCGTATTAATAACACTTTCGACAGGTCTATAACGGGTGTCTGGCAGGTAGATAGCTGGGGTGCGCTTGGAACGGTGGTGAAAATCAGATGTGCTCACCTCTCACAAAAAAAAATTATTCATAACATTAGGCCTCTAAACTCAGTTGTTGCAACTGAGTCCTCTGGACATTGCACTATAGATCGAATTATTGTGAGGGTCAATTGTGAAGCTACTGTTTTCGGGGGAAATGCATGCTAGATTTCCCGGGAAACCATTAGCTTCATTTTTAATTTTCTGAATATTTGTATTCAATTTGTTAAACTATTAGGCCCTTAATCAACTGTAGAGGGGGTGAATACAGTTAATATAATCAACTCGACAAATCTCCAACAGAATCAACAATTTTTAAATTAATCTTATAAAAACTTATTACACAAGTACTCTCTTGAAAGGATGAACAAATATCCTTGAGAGCTGCTAGGTTATGCGAAAGATATAACTATGTCACAATGCTTATAGCATGAACCTAATTTGTGCTTTATACAGAGCACAACTACCAACTTATAAGGAATCATATTCTATAAACAACAAGAAAACCTATACTATTGCTTCTGAGATAAAGTCTTTCACCGCTTTGAAATTCCTGTTCCCTTTTCCTCCTCGAAGATCAACTGATGTGACAAATACTGATTTCATTATCCGTTGACATCATCATCCATTGAAATCATCATCCATTGATATTTCATCATCCATTGATGTTTTCATCAGCATCCGTTGATGTATAAGTTCCGAAATGAACTTCTGGTAGTTTATGTTTGATATCATCAATTACTTCTAACAATCTCCCCGTACTTATTCATTATGGAATTATGGACAATTTCCAATTGATGATGTCAAAACTATCTAAATGCAAGAATCAAGTATGCATATTCAATGTTGCTTCAGTGAATATCAGACTTTAACTCTTCATCCTGAACTGCTTCTTTAACTTGAGCAATGTCAGAGGTTAACTTCACTTCCTCAGCTCAGAATGCTTCCAGAAATCTTCCTTCTTTGACTAGCTTGAATAGTTTATGCTTCAAGTAAATTTTCTTCAGTATCAAGAGCTTGAACTATTGTATAGAATAAATCTATCATAGTTTAAGATACAGATTCCTTAGATACTGACTCCAGCTTTGGCTTTAGTCTTTGAAAACCTTGACTTTTCTTCTATCTTCTTCGTTCCTTTAAGCTTCATGTCAGCAGTTCCAATAGCTTATAATTTTAGAGATCTTTCATCTTCTGCCTAACTGATTTCCCTTATAACTACACATCTGGTTGGTCTGTTAGAAGGATCATCTTCATAAAGTACTTGAGAAACAACAGCAATATCAGCATTTGTTGTCTTCATAGAATTTTTAAAGTCTTCCTCCGTTTGCCTTAGCTGTTCAAGATCAACTCCAGGATTTTTCTTTGCAAATATTCTTCTACTTATCTCATAATCAAATAATTAAATCTTTAGATCCTTGTAGAACAGAGTTGTCTTTCTTCCTTTAACTTTCATAGTTTGAAGATAATGGCTTGCTTCAGCACCAGCTTCTTTCTCCAGAATACCTTGGTCTTCATCAACAACAGGTGTGACTTGTGAAGATTATTGTTGTATTTTAGTAGTCACAGTCAATTCTTCAACTCTTCTTTCATTCCTCTTGTATCTTCTTTTACTCTCCTTATGTTCCCCCTTATTACCTCCATCTGGATTTTCATCATCGGTACCTAATAATGACAGTTGTTTGCATTTAGATTTATCAATTTTCTCCCCTTTTTGGCATCATCACCAAGCAGTAGAGAAATAATCAGCTCCTTTGAATTCTGTACTTCGGTAAGTTGATCAGACATTTGAGCTTGATGAGCTTCCAATCTAGCTTGACTGGATTCGATTGTAGTTTGTTTGGAAACTATTGGTGAATTTGTTTCTGAATTTCTTGATGAGTAAGTATCTTTGAAGTAATCAATGAGTCTTTAATCTGATTGATTCGAGTAGTAGTTGCTTCATGAGCTGTGTGTAAGGATTTAACAACCAAAGTAAACGCTTTCAGATGATTCAACACATCAGGATTTATAATCTTCTGTTCTGCTATTTCCAGATGTTCAATTGCACGTGTTCTGGAAATAGGATATGTATTATCTTTCCAATAAGCATTCCAGAGATTATCAGAATAATCCCGCTTCTTCTTAGCATCTAACTCTTTCATTTTATGTTGTCTCACATGCATAGGCATATCTTCAGGAAAGAAAAGATTATCCTCAAGATCTAACATAACATTATATATATATATATGTTTTTTTACCATCATTAGATTCTTCAATAGCAGCTGGATCTTGCACTAGTTTTTGAACTTTATCGTCAGCTTAAGTATGCAAAATAGAATGAGAAATTGATCCAGTGGCTTCAGAAGCTTCAACTCCTTCAGCAGTTATCTCCACATCTTCAAGTATTATAGATAAATGAATTGGAGCTTCAAAATTATATTCCAGGAGTGCAGGTCCTGTAGAATGCTGTGGTGATTCTGAAATGGATGAATCTTTATGGATGGACTGTTGAGCTACTACATCTTCAGCAACAACAGGGATTTCTTCAAGTGATGGAAAAGAAGAATGAATGGACTATTTTTCAACAAAAATAAGGATTATCTCATGTGGTGGAATAATAGAATGTATGGACTGCAAGAAAGTATCAGTACTTTGTTCACACTAAAATATATGCAAAAATACACGCAAGTGCACGTGATCACAATTAGTATAAGATATAAGTCAAGTTCGTTCCCACAGAGAATTAGATTAGGTTAAGTTCAGATTATGCACCTATGCAACAATGTATGGTTATCGTTCAATGCTAAGACAAGTAACAATTTGAGTTTGATTTAACTAAGAGATTATACTAAATAATATTAACTAAGAGAATAAATATTGAATTAATTATATGAGAATAAACATGAGATTCTAACTTCATTAAATACTTCATTCAAAGTTATGTTCTTTAACCCTAGCATGTGATGGTGATGACTACTAATCTGATAACACGAAATAAGTATACGCTAATTTTCGTTATACGTGCACCCTACTATCAAACATCCATAATTAAGATAGAAGTTGAATAGTCACCAATTATGTTTAGTCCCTATATGTCTATAAAGATTGAAAACATAATGGTTTAAGAGCAAGTTATCTATCATGATTACATAGGGTGAATAAGATGGTTAAAATTACCCATGAATTATGCATGTCAATTCATACATAAACCTATGCTAGCATGGAAAGTTCTAAACCTCTATATTCACTGTCTCTTCAATAGAGATTAACAAACAATCTTAGATGTTAGCTACGCATCAAAGACGAAAAAGCACAACCAAACTGGGAAATCATAAATCACCACACATAAATGATTTAAAATAATTAACTATTGAAATCCATAGATAAATCCATTAGAACCCCATAATAATGATTAGTTCATTATCGAACTCATCGTCACCATGAGTTCCAATGAAAATATGATAATAAACAATATAAGAGTACTAGGGTTTAAAAACAAATCAAAAATAACCATCCGAAGTATCAAATATATTGAAAAATACAAAAGTCTTCTTCTCCATAGCCGTTTGTGCTCTCTAGGTCTTCGTATCGCTCTCCCTTGGCTCCTTGTTATTAAAAACAAATTATTATTGGCTTATATATGCTTTTGGACGACCTGGGCCCTCAAAATCATCAAATTCAAGTCAAATCAGGATTATGGCTCAGGACTCTAGCGCGGCCGCCCCATACTCCACGCAGGCGCGCATGCTCTCTGCATATCTGGCGCGGCCGCCCCGCTCTCTCGCGCTAGCGCGCCAAGCTTCTGGATTTTTCTACAATTACTTGTTTCTATAGTAACTTGAGTTCCGTTTGTCAGAATTTGGCGATTCAATAGTCCACATGAAGATATGGAGATGCTCTTCAACATGAACAAGGCCTAGGCTTCCAATTCTGATCACTTTTCAGCAAATTTCCTTGAAAAACTCATTTATTCATCCAACCAATGCTTGTAATACAAAAAACACAAAAATACATCAAAAATACCAATAACCTGAGTCCAAAACACCAACTTAAGCTTGTAATGAAGCATTCCAATTAGATATAAAATTCACTTATCACACCCCCAAACTTGAATCGATGCATGTCCTCAAACCTAAACAGACTCAAAAACTACAAAAAATAACCTAATGCATGAATGCAACTACGTGAATGCAAATAAATGATAATGCAATCGATCCCCTCAGAATAACCATAACCAACCAACAAGCAAATGCCTCTAAGATTGCAATGACTCTAAACAGAATTTGAATAAACCCCGTAAACAAACTCACAAACCAGAAACGTGCGTGTGTGGATGCTTAACAGATATACTCTCGAAACTAGATCAATAACCATACCTTATCTATCATCAAAACAATCACGAGCTTATAAATAGAATAGCGTTGAACGTATAATGACTCATAACACCTCCTTTCTACTAGCGTTATACAAGGATTCACATCATTATTGAACACATAACAAAGATACTTATTTGACCGTGCAATTAGTGAGGTCCCACAAGACTTATACAATAATACCCATGTAACGAGCGTTAGGTTAGCGAATCCTAGACTATCAAAGCCTTAGGTCACTAGGAACCAAGTCCCATAGAACTTAATAACTCGAGTATTAAAGAGCTCACTCTTGATCAATTATGCATAAACACATACATTTTTTTCCTTTTCTTTTTTTTTTTTCTTTTTTTTCAACAATTTCTGAATGAGTGCGTTTTGTTCTATCTCATTCAACCCTAGACTACTCATAAACATATGAGCCGGCTACTAGCCATTTGACGCTTAGCCTTATTCATAACTAGCAATGAAATCCAAGTTTTTCTCCAATTTTAAAATTCAGTGTTCTTTTGTCATTAAGAGAATACCAAAAATTCTAGATATAAACAAGTGATTAAATCTCAACAAATAAACAATTAAGATCATGATCTAGATCAAAAGCAATCTTATAAGACTTGTGATTTTTTTTTCTGGCATGCAAATCAATTTATTAGACTTAAATAACCCTCTATTCGTTATCACTACACTCAAATTAACATCAACTTATCAATCAGAAATAGCTCAACCTAAGGGATCATGTTCTATGCATGCACATGCAACTATATGAACTCACATAAAAAAATGTCATATAGGAACAATCATACAAAAATATGAATGAAATACAACTAAACATGCAACATGAATCTATATGAATCTATACGGACACACACAAACTAATCCTTACATTATCATCCCCAAACTTAAAATTTTCAATGTCCTCATTGAAGGTAATAATAAGGATTTCAGGCATACCTAGTTATCAGAAAAATCACCCTCCTCGGGTGGAGTATCAGGTGGCGGATACACAGAATTAGCACCAAACATCGGCCAACCAACCTCAACACCAGTGGCTCAGAAAGCAGTCCCAAATCCTGTGTCAAGTCGGCCACAAAACGACTGTGCATATCATGCATCGCATCCATGCATCTGGCCAATCTCCGAAACTGCGTATCGCCAAGCCCAGAACCATCCCCTGCCTCCTGCTGAGCACGTAAAGAACTAGCCTCTCCACTAGCAGCTCTCCAAGCTGCACGCCTAGCCGGAGAAGAACCACCAGCACAAGCCTGATCGGCTGGCTGGCCTCATGGCAGATGGTCATAAGTTTAACCCAGACCCTTCTCATCAACTTTTCCATCATACCATTCCTGCATGACTGAGATTGTGGAGCTATCAATAGGAGCGCTCAACATCTGCAACTGCTCCAACTCAGGCCAACGAACACCAACCGAAACACAAAGCTTCGTCGCAATAGAGGCATGAGGAATCGTCCCCGATGTCCTGCTTTGTAGAAATCATAGCATATTCTGATATATCACCTGGACGAGATCTACATACTCCTCATTCAAGATCTCCCAAAGTAAAATAGCACGATCAACAGTAACATCATGCTGATGCGAATAAGGCATAATATTGGCACACACAAAAGCATTCCATGCTCGAGCATACATGTTCATGCATGCAGCCAGAAAAGTGAGCGGCTCATTAGTGCCCTTCTTACACTTCAACAGTGTTCCCGGAACACACAACTCAGCCATAATATAGTCAAGATTAAAATCCTCCCTCGACTTGCTCACCCAGTCCTCTTGCGTCGGCTTTATTGCGGGTTGATTAATGACCCGACGACTAGCCTTCGGTATGTAATCCACCATCAAGCCACGAACCACAGAAAACTCATTCTTGTCCGCCCTTGCATTCGCCTAAAACTCCCGAACAATGCTCATCAGGACAACAGCAGGTACCTCACAGAAAGTTTACCATCCCATCTCAGTAATCATCTCCAAGAGCTTTCCATCTTACACAATAGGTAAGAAACCCCTCTCCTTAGC
Source organism: Apium graveolens (assembly GCF_009905375.1). Classification (NCBI taxonomy): domain Eukaryota; kingdom Viridiplantae; phylum Streptophyta; class Magnoliopsida; order Apiales; family Apiaceae; genus Apium; species Apium graveolens. Next base: position 13,436,689 of record NC_133652.1, read on the forward strand.
AATTGATTTGGACAACAATCTCGTAAACTCAACTTGAGCATCCGTAGAAGAAAATCTGTTTTTCGCTCCACTAGCACTCGAATCACTAGAGCTGCTCCCCACCACGATTCTCGATCTTTTGAGTTCCATGAGAACAATAGAGATTTTGTGTGTAAGTAGTTAATAGTAAAAACTAGGGTTTTGAAATTGGAATATATGTGATAGAAATGTATGTAGGATGTATGTATATATAGAATATATGTGGGATGGGGGTGAGATTGTTTGGGAATAGGAATTAGGGTGGAAAAGGGTTAAAAACGGGCTGGGTTGTTTTTGTTTGTTTTTCTAATTTTTCTGTATTTTTTCTTTTTCCAAAACCTCTGCGCGGCCGGCCCGCATCTCCGCGTGGCCGCCGTGTTTCTGCTAACCGCGCGCCGCCCCGCTTCTGGCACGGGCGCGCCGTGCTCATGGAAAATCAGAATTTTTTTGTTTTTTTTTCTTGTCGAACCTACTATACAACAAATATGGGTTTCCTCCCACGAAGCGCTTGGTTTACGTCGCTAGCTTAACGTGAATCTTCGAATCAAGTTGTTCATAGAATGGCGCTCATCACCTCACGGTTAGCCGTATCTCCATAGTAATGCTTCAATCTCTGCCCATTCACTTTGAACGCTTGATCCAGGTGCGTATGAAAAATCTCCACAGCTCCATGTGGAAACACAATTTTGACCATGAATGGCCCTGACCACCTCTACTTAAACTTTCTCGGGAAAAGTTGGAGATGAGAGTTTTACAATTGAACCTTCTGACCGGGCATAAAAGACTTGCGCACTAATCTCTAATCATGCAATCTCTTGTACACTTTGTTATTCTCATAAGCCTGTAGTCAAAACTCCTCGAGTTCATTAAGTTGAAGCATTCTTTTCTCTCTAGCAGCTTCCATGTCAAGTTTTATCTTCTTCAAATCCCAATATGCTTTATGCTCTAACTCCGCAGGCAAATGACACACCTTCCCATACACCAACTGGAAAGAAGACATACCAAGAGGAGTCTTGAATGTTGTTCTATATGCCCAAATAGCTTCATCTGGCTTCAAAGACCAATATTTTCTTAATGGACTCACCACCTTCTCCAAGATACGTTTAATCTCCCGATTAGACACTTCAGCTTTCCCAATAGTTTGAGGATGGTAGGCTATGGCAATATGATGATTTATGTGATACTTCTCCATCAATGTAGTGAACTTGCGATTGCAGAAATGTGATCCCTCATCACTGATTATAACCCTTGAAGTACCGAATCGCGTGAATATCTTCTTATGAAGGAAGTTAATCACCACCTTAGCATCATTGGTTGGTAAAGCTTTCACCTCGACCCATTTGGACACATAATCAACCGCCAACAGAATATACTGATTATTTCATAACGGGACAAATGGCCCCATGAAGTCGATTCCCCAAACATCGAAAATCTCAACTTCGATCATCATCTTAAGAGGCATCTCATCTCACTTGGATATAATACCAACTCGTTGGCATCGATCACATCTCGAAATGCACTGATGATCATCCTTAAACAAAGTAAGCCAGAAGAATCCTGCTTGAAGGATACAAGCTGATGTCTTCTCTCCACTATAATGTCCACCATACACAGTAGAATGACAGTCGCACAAGATTCCCTTCGTCTCACTATACGGAATGCATCACCAAATAATCTGGTCAGCTCCCTGTCTAAACAAGAACGACTCAAACCATCGATACCATTTTGCCTCATGTAGAAACTTCCTCCTTTGAGCATACAAGAGTTCTGGGGGAATAACATTACTCACAAGATAGTTCACAATATCTGCAAATCATGGTTCTTCTTCTTTCACCCCAAAAAGTTGCTCATCGGGAAAATAAGATCGAAATTTCTCAAAACCATAGACAATTGCCAACAACTCCTTCTCTATAGTAGTGTAATTCAGTTGAGAATTATTAAGGGTCTTACCAGCATAGTAAACCATATAGAAAATATTCTGCTTCCTCTGGCCAAAAACTACTCCAACTGCATAGTCACTAGCATCACACATCATCTCGAATGGCTCATTCCAATCAGCTGCGATAATCACAGGTGCTGTAGTTAAACTCTTTTTTAATCTCTCAAAAGCAGCTAGACATTCTTCATCGAATTTGAAGGGAACATCCTTTTCCAGAAAATTGCACAAAGGCTTAAAGATTTTGGAGATATCTTTGATGAATCGCCGATAAAAACCCGCATGACCAAGAAAACTGCGGACTCCTTTAACTGATATTGGCGGAGGTAGATTTTCGATGACCCCCACCTTGGCCTTATCTACCTCAAGACCCTTGCTAGATACCTTGTGCCCAAGTATAATACCTTGTTGCACCACGAAGTGAAATTTTTCTCCAATTGAGCTCCAGATTGGTCTCAACACATCTTTTCAGCACCAACCCAAGATTGTGCAAGCATTCGTCATAAGAAATCCCGAACATGGAAAAGTCATCCATGAATACCTCCACATGATTGCCAATCATATCTAAGAAAATGGCCATCATGCATCTCTGAAAAGTAGCAGGTGTACCACAAAGTCCGAAAGAGACTCGACGAAAAGCAAAAGTTCCAAATGGACAAGTAAACGTGGTTTTCTCTTGATCTTCTGGAGCAATGCAAATCTGATTATATCCCAAATATCCATCCAGAAGATAATAGTACTTGTGGCCAGCCAACATGTCAAGCATCTGATCAATGAATGGAAACGGAAAGTGATATTTCCTTGTGGCTTTATTTAGCTTTCGATAATCCATGCAAACTCACCATCCTGTGACTGTCTGAGTAGGGATGAGCTCATTCTTTTCATTAGAGACAACGGTAATGCCTTCTTTCTTAGGCACACATTGCATCGGACTCACCCACGAACTGTCATATATGGGTAAATGATTCTTGCATCTAGCCATTTAAGAATTTCTTTCTTCACAACTTCCTTTATGATAGGATTTAGCCTCCTTTATTGCTCAACAGTTGGCTTACTTCCTTCCTCAAGCATAATTTTATGTATGCAATAAGAAGGGCCGATTCCCTTGATATATGTTATAGTCCATCCAATTGCTGATTTAAACTCTCTTAAAATTCTCAAGAGCTTATCTTCATCACTTCCTGAAAGGTCAGATGCAATAATAACATGCAAAGTAGATGCATCACCTAAAAATGCATACCTCAAGTGGTCAGGCAGTGGTTTGAGCTCAAGTGTGGGGGCTTCTTCAATAGATGGCTTAAGACGCTTCGGAGAATTTTTCATCTCTTCCAATCCAAGAGACTCGAAAGGCAAATCCATCTTTCTCTTCATTGGGAATGCATTCAAATATTGCATTTGCTCTTCCCCTTCTTTATCTTCACTGTCGGGATCCCCTGTTAAGGCTCTCTCTAAGGCGTTAGTCCTTCGCAAGTGATCAAGCTCTGAAGTCACTACGGAGACGACCAACTCCACTTTAAAGTACTCCTCTTCATCAGTGGGGAATATTATTGCATTGAAGACATTGAACGTGACATCCTGACCTTGAACTCTCATGGTTAATTTGGCCCGTAGCTAAGAATGGTCTTCCCAAGATAATGTGAATCTTCTTATCCTCCTCAAAGTCTAGAATGACAAAATCAGCTGGGAAGATGAGTTTATCCACCTTAACCAATAAATCCTCCACTACTCTTCACGGATAAGTGATGGAACGATCAGCCAGTTGCAAAGACATGTTCACTGGTTTTGGATCAGGTAGTCCAAGTTTCTTGAAAACAGACAAGGGCATCAGATTGATGCTAGCTCCCAAGTCACACAAACACTTTTTGAACAACAGATTTCCAATGGTGCAAGGTATTGTGAAGCTTCATGGATCTTTAAGCTTATGAGGTAGTTTCTGTTACAGCACAACACTGCACTCTTCTGTTAGAGCAACGGTTTCCAACTCCTCGAGTTTTAGCTTCCGAGATAGAATACCCTACATAAACTTAGCATAGCTTGACATCTGTTCTAGAGCTTCAGCAAAAGGTATGTTAATGTGCAACTTTTGAAAACCTCCAAAAACTTGGCAAATTGCTTATCAAACTTCTGCTTCTGAAGTCTTTAAAGATATGGCGGAGGTGGGTAGATCTGTTTATCCCCCGTATTACCCTCAGGAGGATTTCTATCAACAACTTTCTTCTTCAGCTCCACCTCGACATCCTTCTGCATAACTTTTTCAGCTACCAATCTTATTTTCTGGAATTGGAAAAGGTGCAAATGCACCTGTATTATGAACATAATCTTCAGAATCTTCATCTTGCTGAATTTGGGGGCTCGTGACCTTTCCAGACCTCAATGTGATTGCCTTTAACTGCTCCTTGACTTCCCTCTTTCCTGGATTAACTTCTATATCACTAGGAAGAGTTCTTGGTTGACGGTTCAACAAAGCATTGGCAATTTGCCCTATTTGATTCTCCAGAGTCTTGATAGAAACCGCTTGGATTTTGCAAATAAGCCTCACCTCCTCCAATTCAGACTTTTCATTAGTAGATTGGCCTGCACTTCCATGCATTTGCTGTTGAAATTGGATATGTTGTCTTGTTGGATACCGTTGTTGAAAACCAGGAGGGTTGAACTGCTTTGCTCCAAACTGCTTATAAGGCAGCTATACCACATTCTGATTATTGCTCCAACTGAAGTTAGGATGGTTTCGGTTGTTAGGATTATAAGTGGCAGGAACTGGTTGCTGCGACCTCTGAAAGTTGCTCACAAACTGAGCTGATTCACTAGATATAGCACACTGCTCAGTTTCATGCGCACATGCACAAAGCTCACAGACACTAATGATCTGATTAACTCCATAGTTAGCTAAAGAATCCACTTTCATCGTTAACACCTTTAGCTGGGAAGCTATAGCCGTAGCAGTATCCACCTCCAGAATTCCTGCTACCTTGCCTTGAGGTAGTCTCTGAGTTGGGTTCTGATATTCATTAGCAGCCATCAATTCAATTAGCTCATAAGCTTCATCATAGCTCTTAACCTATAATGCTCCACCTAATGCTGCATCGAGCATGGGTCCGGACTGTGCTCCCAACCCATTATACAAGAAATAGATGATCATCCAGTTAGGCATGCCATGATGAGGACACTTTCTAAGCATCTCCTTGTAGCGCTCCCAAGCTTCACATAAAGATTCTCCTGATTGCTGCGCAAATTGAGTAAGAGTGTTCCTGATTACAGCTCTCTTCGCCATATGGGAGAATTTAGTAAGAAACTTCTGAGCAAGATCCTCCCAAGTAGTGATAGATACTGGTGGTAAAGAATACAACCAACACTTAGCTTTATCCTGCAGTGAGAATGGGAAAAGCCTCAGCTTCACAACTTCTTCAAAAACATTGTTGAACTTGAACGTGTCGCAGATTTTGATGAAATATCTAATGTGCATGTTGGGATCTTCTGTTGGAGAACCCCCAAACTGGACTGAATTCTACACCATCTGAATCGTGCTAGACTTGATTTCAAAAGTATTAGCCGCAATGGCTGGTCTGACAATGCTAGACTGAATGTCATTGATCTTCGGTTGAGAATAATCCATCAAAGCCTTCAGATTCGCTGCTAGTTCTTGAAGGGTTTTTAGCACATAAACGCAACGAAAACGTAAATTTAAATCTTAAAAAAAAACAAAACCCTCCGCAGGATCCGTGCGAAAAATAATATTTAATTCGTAGTTCAGTATGTTTACCTTAAGAAGTTTTACGTTAATGGAAATATGGAGGTCTTTAATAGCGATCCAAGAACAATGAACGGAAATCCCTAGCAGCTGCTCCTCAAGTGTGAAGCACTCCACCGGTATCTACCAAGAGTACAATGTGATGGAGGAGGAAGAGGTTGAGAGAATTAGTTGTCTCCCTCTTGTTCTACCTTAGAATTAGGGTTAATTATTCGGGTTGAGGCAAATAGGGTTTATAATAGTATATTATTATTAACCCTTTAATTGATTATTCTTATTAACCAACTAACTAATAATTAAAACACCTTTTAATCATTAATCCCTTTTCTAAACACTTTAGAAAAATAATTTTCTCACTTGATTTAATTTCCAAAATTAAATTCTTAATTAATAATATTAAGAATTAATTAAATCTCATTTAATCAATTATTAAATCTGCTAATTAATTATTTATTTCACAAATAAATAATTACCAGCCATTATTAATTAATTCCTCTACCATTAAATCATTCTCTTTTATGGTGTGACCCTGTAGGTTCAATATTAAGCCAGTAGTAGAAATAAATAATAATAAAACTATTTTATCATTATTTATATAAATTCTCTAATTCATTAAATATGATTACTTAATAAATTAATCATATTTATTCTACATCATGAGGGATACTTCTGAGCATATCGCGACTATCCGGATAATACGAATTCACTGCTTAGAATACCAAGAACATATCGGTGAGTAGTTACCGTACAATCAATTCCTTCTGGCCCTGCAATGTCACGATTAAATACAAGGCATGGAACTTGTGTCAAGCCTATCTTATTTAATCATTTGCTTTCCCATTCACTATGCTTAGTTCTATTTAATGTAAATTAGAAACTCCTTTCTAATTTCATTCACTCTGGCCAGAGATTCCTTAACAAGTATAAGTTGACCAACATTGAACATTCTCTTCCTTCACTGGAAGGGGTAGATTATTTATTGATCATACACTATCTTCGTGTACAAATTCCTATACCCAGTAGAGCCCTTATAATTGTCCCTGGAGACTAAGAACTAAACCAAAGCATAGTTCAGTGTACACAAGATGACTATGATGACCTCAAGTCTAAGGATACTTGTACAACTATCACTATGTGAACAACTGCTGACACGTGAGTGAACTCCATCAGTTGTTCAGCTGTATGAGTCATGTTCAGTGAACTTATACTATAATAAGCACATACATACTAGCTATAGTGTCACCACACAAATGTCTATGAGAAGAGACATCCTTCATAATGAAACAAGCATAGTATGTACCGATCTTTGCGGATTACTAATTACCAGTTAGTAATCCTACGACCAGGAAATATTTAAGTTTGGAGTTATCATCTTTTAGGTCTCATTAATACGATCTCATCATAATCCATAAAAAGCTTTACTCTAAACTATGGTATATCTTATTTAAACACTTAAATAGATAAAGCCCGCAATAAAACCAAAAAAATCTTTTATTAATATCAATGAAATCAAAACAGATTACATAAAAGTTATTCCTAAATCATCATACATGATTGGACTTAGGACACATCTCTTTCAATCTTCCACTTGTACTAAAGCCAATCACTCTGGTATCTAATACCCATCTTGTTTTTATGACGATCAAAGTGACTTTAAGCAAGTGGCTTTGTGAGTGGGTCTGCTACGTTGTTATGTGTGTCAACTCTCTTGACGTCTCCTCTTTCAATACAATACAAGAAATGTTACCGCGCTCCCACTAACCTTTTTGTAGACACATGGTTCATCTATGTTTTTGATAAAACCAAACTCTTTGATTATCTCATCAAAACGGATGTTCCATCTACGAGAAGCTTGTTTTAAACCATATATGGTTCGCAGCAGGTTACACACTAGGTGTTCATTTCCCTTGGAAAGAAAACCCTCTGGCTGTGTCATATACACTCCCTCTTCAAGTTTCCCTTTGAGGAAGGCCGTTTTCACGTCCATTTTCCAGATCTCATAGTTGTAGTAAGCAGCAATCGCAAGCAAAATCCGAATTTATTTTAACAGGGTTGCAGGCAAAAAAGTTTCATCAAAGTCAATCCCTTGCCTTTGTCTGAATCCTTTTGCCACGAGCCTGGCCTTATAGGTCTCCACCTGCCCATCTACTTCAATCTTTCTTTTGTATACCCACTTATACCCAATAGGCTTAACACCTTCTGGCGCCTCAACCAGAGTCCATACTTGGTTGGTATACATAGATTCCATTTCGGATTTCATGGCACTATGCCATTTCTCTGAGTCAACACTACTCATAGCCTCATTATAGGTCACAGGGTCGTCATCATCAATGATTGACAACTCATTGTCATTCTCAATGACAAGGCCATAATACCTCTCAGGTTGGCGAGACAGTCTCCCTGACCTACGAATGGGCTGTTCCACAGAAGGTTATTCAGTCTGAACCGGTGTTTCCACTTGATCCGTAGTAGTTTGTGCTTCTTAAACTTCATCAAGTTCAATTTTGCTCCCACTGTTTCCTTCAAGGATAAACTGCTTTTCCAAGAAGGTAGCATGTCTGGAGACAAACACCCGATGATCGGTGTAAAAGTAATACCCTAAAGTCTCTCTAGGATATCCCACAAAATTACATTTTACAGATCGAGATTCCAGCTTATCTGGGTCAACTTTCTTGACATAAGATGGACATCCCCAAATCTTAACGTGTTTAAGACTCGGTTTCCTTTCTTTTCATATTTCATATGGAGTTTGAGGAACAGATTTGGAAGGCACCTTATTCAGTAAATATGCTGAGGTTTCCAATGCATAACCCCACAGGAATACTGGAAGATTCGCATAGCTCATCATGGACCGAACCATGTCTAACAAAGTTCGATTTCTCCTTTCAGATACCCCATTCAACTGTGGAGTATATGGAGGAGTCGACTGGGAGACTATACCATTTTCTTTGAGATAAGCTAGAAACTCTCCATTCAAGTATTCACCACCTCGATCTGATCGAAGAGTTATAATACTATGTTTGGTTTATTTCTCCACTTCATACTTATATTCTTTGAACTTTTCAAAGGCTTCAGACTTGTGTTTCATCAAATACACATATCTGAATCTAGATCGATCTTGTAATAACCCCAATTTTTGGGAAATTTTTGAAACCCTTATGAATAGTGTTTTTGCTGAATGAGAAAACTTTTCATGCCACACTATGTAGGGGTTCTGATATGGATATTCTGAGATTTTATTAGTACTTTATATGGGATATAAGTGTATGTAAAGATCGTCAGAATCCAAATCCGAACACTTTGATTTTTCCCGGAAATCCAATAGATACGGAAAGAATTGAGTATAAGGTAACAGGATAAAAAGGATTTAAATTAAAGGATTATAAGAGAGGATCATAAAAGGAATACAATATATTGAGAAAGGTTAAGGGAACCTAAGTAATAAGATCCCGGGTATGATCCCTCAAACGATAAACGAAAACGAAAGTTAAGCGAACCGTATAACAGATTAGCGGTCATTAGGCAAACAATTAGGAAGTTAATCAAAGGGATTAGAGAGGATGATGTCACCCAACCAATAGAAAGAGGACAAGGAGGGGAGGATGACATCATGAGGATGACACAAGCATGACATGGGAAGGAAGGAGATGTGGTGGCTTTTTAACCACACAAAATCAAGGGCAACTAGGTAATTTACTAAAACAAACACAAAAATCAAACCAACCAAGCCAAGCAAATCATTTTTCATCAAAATCAAAAAGAAACCAAGGCATTTTTCTTCATGCTCTCGGCCAAAACAGAACCAGAACACTAAAACTGCTGTATCTCCTTCATTTCTCACTCAAATATTGTGTTCTATAGCTCTTTGGAAAGGTATTGAGATGGCCTACAACTCTTGTTCACAAGTCTCGTCCAAATAATCATGGTAAGACCCTCATTTTTACAGTTATTTAAATCGGACTTTTAGAAACTTCAAAGCCTAACTTTGTGTTCTTGATTTCTTTGGAAAGATCAAGCTTGTAGGAGGCTCCCTAAGGCTTCCTAGCAACTTAACACCTCCCAAGGAAGGTATAAAATTCAAACCCTAGCCTTTAATTTATTTGTTAGTAAGTTTAATGGTTGGTGTTGTGAAATGAGAAGCATGGATTGTGATTATTAGTAGTTTGGTTTGATTTGGAAGTGTTTTGGTAATTGAAGCTTGATTATAGTTCATAGGTCTTGATTGTGGTTGTTTGAGTTGAAAACCTTGGAGATTATGGACTGATGTGGTATGGTTTAGGTGAAGTTTTGTTGTATTGATGGTTATGAGTTGGTTGGTGGTTAATTGGAGTAGTTTAAACATTGGTAATCGCGTAAACATAGCCGTCGTAACGTCCGATTTTCTTTGGACTGTTTTTGTGCATAACATTAGGACCCGAGAACCCCCTGCTAGATTATGACCACTGCCATGTTTAGATAGCTCATGTTACGAGCTTCGTTTTGATATATAGTTCGTTCGATTCCGATGCACGGTTTAGGAGAAACGACCGTTTCAAGTAACGGCGTTTCGCGAACGAAACTTTTCCCCTCGCCTTACTTTGAAACATAGGTTAAAGACCAAAAAGGGTTAATTAATGTATGAAACATTTATGGTAAGTGTGTTAGGCAGTTGGTAAGACACTCGCGAAGGAATCGCCTTAAAACTCGTAAAGGTTAAATTATTAAAAATGGTGGAGCCGAGGGTACTCGAGTGACTTAAGAGAATCAGTAAGCGCAAAACAAGCGTTAGAGTCTAAGTTAGTTAAAGTATAGATTTACAAGTGACTTTGGTTTAATTCCAACTTACTTGTTGTTTATAGGTTACCAGACTCGTCCCGAGCCATTCGTAACCCCCAGTCGCTCAGGCAAGTTTTCTACCCGTATAACTGTTGTTGTGATGTATATGTGTATATGCATGATCTTGCGATAAATGCATATTGGTTATTAGCAAATTCTTGCGATATATTGTAGCATGTGATATGGTATATATGCATGCCTGTTTCATATTCTTGATTTATATATATGTTGGTTCAAATGCTTATAGTTGCATAATACCTATGCTAGAGATAAGCGGTATTTGAGTTTACCCTTAGTATAGGGGATAAAAGGTGAACATATTTCTAAACCGGGAGGCGAGGCTCCCGAGTATAATATATATTTATATATATATATTGATATAGTTTTTAAAAACTATTAATCGAATAAGGTTTATTCGATAACTTTATTTTATTTAATGAATATTATTACGAATATTCATTCGAGGACTTATGACTCCTTTTATTTTATTATTTGAATATTATTTGAATATTCATTCGAGGGCTTATGACTCTTTTATATTATTTATTGAATATTATTTGAATATTCATTCGAGGGCTTATGACTCAGTTTATATTATTTAATGAATATTATTTGAATATTCATTTGAGGATCTATGACTCCGATTATTTGCTGAGATATATTCTGTATTTTATTAAAGAATAATGTTTCGATAATCAAACTTATTTTCGATTATTCAAATAAAGATAGTACTTTCATATAAGTATATCTTTGGTTATTTAATACTCATTTCAAGTATAAGTCTTACAACTTCTACTTCAATTATTTGTATAAAGATTATTCTTTATGGGAATATTATTTAAATAATAATATTCAGACATTTTCTAAATATATTGGGACTGATTTACTTCATTAAATCAGCATTACTCCAAACACTCTTTAAAGTATTTTCGAGTCTTCAAAATGATTTTTAAAAGTTAGAGCGGATCCCAAAACTCATTTTCATATTTAAGATCTTCCTTTTAAAGGGGATTTAAATACTCGTTCAAAACCTGAGGGATCCGGCTCTATGGTGTATTTTATATTCGCAACAAGGTTGCTGTTTTGATAAATGAATTGATTACTTGCCCAATGTTCGGGAAGTAAGCCCATCTAATTGAGTCGGCATAAGCGACAGGCCGGGGTACGGTCTATCAAAGTGTAAGTGGCTGGGTGGCAGTCCATCAACGCGTGAGTGGCCGGGTAACGGTCTAGCGCGAGGTCCTAATGCGGCCAGGGTGATGACCGGTGAGGAATTCATCCATCTACAGTAGAAAAGGTTACTTATTGGTATCTTTGCCTGATCAGCAAGATATCTGGTTTATGCCAAAATTCTTTTCCTTTCCAAAATTCATTGGATATTATAACTCTGTTCATACTTTACATGACAGAGATTTTCAGGAAATGTATGAGATATATATATATATGGATATATATATCAGGACTTAATGAAGTATCTCGTAACTTCATTATTTATAATGATATTTCAAAGATTGAATCTATTCAAGTCTTATCTTGTAGTCTCATCTGGGTGATGAACTTTGAAACTGATTATAACTTGAACGGTGGTAGTTCAAGTAGTATGTGGATATAAAGTATATTGGAGTATCTTGTAACTTCATTTTTTTTTAAACTTATATCTAGTAAATGATTATCTTATGCATGACAAAGATTTTCAGAAAAACGTTGAGACAAGGTTAGATATATGAGATCACCTTGCAACGGTATTTTTATACAGTTATACACTGGAACTCTGTGTGTATTATGCATGGAAGAGGACTTCCAATATTTTGAAAAGTATATATGTATATATACTGAATATTTTGCGACTTCATCGCATTAAGATATCAAACTTGGTTCATTTCTTTTGACCAAGACTTTCATGAGTACTATGAGAAGGCTCATATACTATTAATCATTATACATATTATTTTGGTGAGCTTGCTGCTCACCCTTGCTTTCTTCTTTCATCACACAACAACAGATAGAAAAGATGAACAGAACCAAGCTTCCGATTCGCAAGCGATTAGGAGACGTTCCGCAGTTTTCTAGAAGCATTGATGCCGCCGTAGCTGAGGTAGGAACTACCAATAGGCTAGGCTTTCAACTTTTGATGTACCAGATTTATTTATATTTATGAATTGTAATAATGGCAAAGAAATGTAAATTTATTCAGAAAACCTTTTAAGGTGTATTGGCAGATAATTGTGGAATAAAATGACTTGTGGTTATTTTTGGATGTTCATCTCTGAGACTATAACGTGTGGTGTGTGTTTATTGTGGGGTCACAGTACAGAGTAGTTGAGTAATTATTAAGATTGGGTGTTATTAAGGGAAATGGAACTCGTGACGACCCGGATCCCCGACCCCGGATCTGGGGGTGTTACAGAAATGGTATCAGAGCTAAGCGTTATAAACCTCAGAGATGATGGGACGTTAAGATAATAAGTTCACTAAGATAATAAGAACTCTTGCCAAGTTCATAGTCGGACTACCTAACGTAGTACTGACAGTTAAAACCCTTATGGGAACCCTTATAAATGTAGCGATAGAAGCGTAGTTCGTTATCGTATATGGTAGCGGGACTCCGAACCCTGAAGTTGAGGAACATCAACGCGATGATGTTTTATTATTTATTGGGGATCAGATTATGGATCCGATAGAGCGTCCTAACGCGGGACCGGATGATGTTGATATTGAGGATGTAGCGGTTGAGGATGTTGTCCTAGAAGGGATAGTTGCTGAGGAGGATCCCATGGAGGATCCTGACAAGAATGAATAAAGGACCACTGAGGAATTGATGACCATGGTTAGGGCAACTACCAGAGGTAGGATTGGCCGGTCACTACCGAAGGTTCGTTCAAGTTATAAAGATAGTAGCCCCTTTAACGCGGCTTACTCGTAAGACTGAGAAGTTCGAATGGACAGAGAAATGCGAGAACAGCTTTCAAGAACTGAAGCAGAGGTTGGTGATGGCCCCTATGCTGGCGTTGCCGGATGGAAAAAGGAGATTTTGTGATTTGTAAGTGACGCTTCGCATAAGGAATTAGGGTGCTTCTTAGCACAGCAAGATAATCGCGTCTGCGTCAAGACAATTAAGGTAATATGAAATTCGATATCCCCGCCCATGAGCTTAGGCTCGTGGCAATAGTTTTACCCTAAAGATTGGAGGCACTACTTGTATGGAGAGAAGTGCGAGAATTACCTAAGCCATAAGTGCTCTAGTACATTCTTACGTAGAAAGAGCTCAACATACGCCAGAGGAGGCGGTTAGAGCTAATCAAGAATTATGATTGGGAGATTCTTTATCATTCGGGGAAAGCCAATATGGTGGCTAATGCCCTTAGTAAAAAGGAGAGACTCAAGATGATAATGTCTTTTGGAGAGTTTATAAGAGATTTTGAGAAAATGGAAATAGTAGTGAAGGTAACCGGAGCCGGTACCGAAAAGCTGTTTGAGATAGCAATACAGCCCGAATTATTGGAAAAGATCATATTGTGCCAGAAAAAGTTATGAATGAAGGCACAGAGCCAACAAATAGATAAGAGGTTAATACCGAGAAAGATGAGAAGGGAATAATGAGGTATTCCTACAGAATTTGGGTTCCAAATGTTCAAGAGCTTAAAGATGAGATCTTAGATGAAAGCTAGTTTGAGGAATAAGATTTAGAGCAAACCCTGAACGTGATAGTCAGGGAGGTCGCCATCAAGATAGAAGGAACCCATGACATAATGGAGTGGAAAATGAGGATTTTAAATTAAAAGATGACCCCAATTATGGGGAGTAGGATGAAACATTTCATACTAAGGAAACAAAAAGTCGAGTAAGGAAAGGAGACCCGAGATGGTACCCCTATACGGCAATTCATGGACCTGTCTAAAGAGAACTTAGACTATTATCCCCAACCACCACCCTGAGGAGACAGTACGGTGAGAAATTCTTTCAGGACCTTTAAGTCTCTAAGCTCCCATAGTTCCAAGGAACAGGTTGACCTAGCCGAGGCAAGAGCCTGGCTAAAGGAAATATAGGAATCATTTGAGATTCAAAATGATTGACGAATCACAAAAGACTGTTTTTATCACTCACCCTCCTAAGAGAGAGACCACCTGCTGGTGAAAGGCCAAGGAAGGCACAGAGCAAGAGATTATAATAAACTGATTTAAGTCCAGTCAATTGTTTTCGGGAAAGTAATTCCCAAAGATAAGGAGATAGTGTAAAAGCTTTAGAGTCAGAACAAAGGCAGACGAGTATGATAAATTATGAATCTAAGTTGTAAAAGTTGTCAAGATTCGTTCTGAGGACACGAATCCAGAATGAAGGGATGTTTGAAATCAATGCTTATGTTGTGTTAGTTCATGAAATAATGATAAGGAAGTTGGGTATGAGGAAACCCTAAAGACTCGTAGTAATAGAAATAGAAAAGTAAGTAATCGTCAGGATGAGGGTGATTCACCATGAGTTAAAATTGATGGTTGAGGGCATAAGAGATACATATATATTATCCCCTGTAAGTTGGGAGGATTCGAAGAAACCTTGAGATAGTTCGAAGGATAAATAATGAGACGCGGATAGACTGAGGAGACAAGAAAGTAAGAAATTAAGAAAATTGGATGAAGGAAGTGACCTTCAAGAATGTGAAGTGTAAGACCGGTGGCTTGATACCCAGGAAGGGAGACGCCAGGTATGAAAGATATCCCAACATTGAGATGACTGTTGAGATAAACAACAAAAGTAAATAAGGATTTATTAAGAAGAAGTTCACGTTGAACACGACCAATATCTTCCAGATCATCCATGTGATCATTACCAAATCAGGAAAGAAAAGCGGATAACCATTTTTATCTTTTGGAGGCCATGTGGATTGACCTTAACTTGAATAAGGATGCTATTGTGAAATTCGGTATAGACTATCGAGGTGGAAATGATTGAATAAGATACCCTTATCAGGGATATATGACTTTATTTATCCATGGAAGGATGCTTGTACCTTTTTAAAGGTGGAATTAAGGATAGAACATCGGTAACTTAAAACGAATCCTAGGGGAATGCATAAAGGTTGGCATTTCACCCTTAATAGGGATAGTATGAGTTTTGACAGTATGAATTGGAAAGGGTTAAGGTAACAACAACCTTTAAGGATCAGTGGAGAAATTTTTCAGAAGTATATAGACAATGGTTCTAGTAACAGTAAATGGTATTTTGATATGCCCTGTATATAGGGAATACAGGAGGAACGATTGAAGGATAACCTTAGAGGTTTTACAAGGAGAAAGGAAATATTCGAAATTCTCAAGAATAAAAATGTTGATAAAGGAAATATGACATAATTATAATGATGCCAAGTGGGGCACGTGTTAAACCACGAGAAAGTATGGATCGAACCAGTAAAGGTCGAAATTATTCAGGGCAATTAGGACTTAAGATAAAAGATGTTCTAAGTATGATTGAGAGTCAGTCGTGACAGTGATTAACCTCTAAAGACTGAGGCAATAACTTATGGAAAAATGGTGATATTTTTTTTTTACTCATCAGATTTTAAGGAAAACATCTTCACTCAAGCAGTGATCGGAAATAAGGTAGAAAATTTATTTGGAGGTGGTTAAAATGACATTGACTGTAAGGAAATTTTACTATCAGGAAAGGCCAAAGAGGTGGCCGACACTTTAAAGGTAAGTGGATAATTATAGGCGCGTGTGCCAAAAGAAAACAGTGATGATGGTTAAAAATGTGAAGGTTAAATTATGGTTTGGAAGATTGACATTCCTTCTGATGACTGTGCAATACCCAACCGTAATAGTAGTTGGTAAAGGTTTAATTCGTGTAATCGCCATGAACGGGCTATCTATCTTAGAAGGTACTATCTTGGGATAAGCCAGGACCATATTTCCAAAAGGACTAGACGAACCTTTGAGTTAAGTCTTCTATTTAAGGCATATGACTAAGAATGGTATTAACCTGCTATCGTTGCTTTGATTGAAACTCTTCTGCAATTTTATCTACTTCATGTCATGAAAGTACGTCAGAGTTTGGAGTGTTCTTCATGAATTGTGATTGGTGGTTATGTTAACTCCTTAGGAGAATTAGATACGAGATGTATGGACTCCGTATGGTTAGATATTAAGATTTTATGGAAAAGTGAATGACGACAGTAGGTCAGTGGTGGACCATAGTAAGGCAGCAATGATTCTGCGAGTAATGAGCTGATTACAACCGTGAGAGTTGTATTGGAATGGGTGTTGAGATTGAGTACCACTAATCGGGTCGTGGTAGTGTATAAGTTATCATTGATAGACTAATTAAGTAGAGTATCTACCTAGTGAATTATTATTCTTTCTTATCAATAGAGAGTCGTATTATTATACGAAGAAGGTTGCGGTATAGAAATGGATTCTAGTAACGATGAGGTCTAGAATGAGATCCCAGATTCGATTTTCGATATCGAGGGAGTTTCAAAGGTGATTGTGTATAAGCTCGAGGAAGAGCATGGGTCCATAGAATGATGGACGGAATAGAAATATTTAGGCATGGGAAATACGATGCTATAATACTTGATGCTGATATAAATACGTTTATGTTTTGTTCTCCTATGACAAACCTCTATAATTCAGAGATAGGTTCCAAGCCAGATATTTTGTGGCAGTATATATATTTTTTTATATACAATTCTCTTCAGTTCGTTCTTTTCTCTTCTTTTCATTTCATGTAATCTGAGAAGAACAACCCTTCCAGAAAGGGAGGTATTACCGAATGACTATCTATCTGTGTGATAGAAGCCTAGTAGGATACCATCTATTGTTTAATTGCTTGTCAAGTACTAAAGGCTGGCCACCTTCTGTACTAACTATGCAATATAACAAGTGTTCATGATCATAGTGATCTCTCAACAAATTCCTTTACTTCTATTTGATTGATCAAATTTTGGAAAATAGAAACAACTGAAAAAGGAGTAATAAAGTAGTGGTAGTATGCGGAATGGAAACACATTCGTGATACTAAGGTTGTCGTGGTCATTAAAAGGTTATAGAACGCTAACGAGCAAAAGTATAACTAGTATAATATTAGGAACGGAAGGTTGTAGCGATTACGAACTAGAAAAGAATGGGTATTGAGAAGCAAAAGCTCTAATGCTAAATGCTATAATGAGAGTCTGTGCAATAGACTTGAAAGAATTTGGAATGATCACTTAACGCGGATTTAGTTATATCACGACAATAGATCATATGTCATTATCGAGGTGTCACCTTATGAGATCCTTGAGGGAAGATAATATCGATCTCCCTTATGTTAGGATGAAGTTGTAGAGCGCAAGATGCTCAGACCCGCAGTAGTCCAAAGGACCAGGGATATAATAGATCTAATCAGAGGACGGCTGGTAGTAACCCAAGATGGACATAAGAGGTATGCTGATTTGACTCAAAAAAAGGACAAAGAGTATGAAATATGGGGCCTAGTAATGTTATAGGTATCCCCTTGGAAACCCTTGAAAAGGATTGATGAGGTTCGGAAAGAAAGGAAAGCTAAGTCTACAATTTGTTGGACCCTTGGATATATTAAGACATTTGGGAAGTTAGCATATGAGCTAGCCCTACCCCCGAACCGGTAGCAAGTTCATAACGTGTTCCACGTATCAATGTTAAGGAAGTGTAATTCGGATGCCAGACAAATAGGGGCATATGAGCGCATAGACATGCAACCAGACGTAACCTATATGGAGCAACCAGGAAGGGTATAGAGTAAAAAGGAACGAGTGCTTAGGAGAAGGGTTATCAAACTAGTAAGAGTTTGATGGTAGAACCACAATGTGGGAAAATTTACTCGAGAGTTAGAAAGTGCAATGCTAAGAGAGTATCCCTATTCACTTTCTATCTGATTCCGGGACGGAATCCTTTTAAGGAGGGGAGACTGTAATAACCCCAATTTTTGGGAAATTTTTGAAACCCTTATGAATAGTGTTTTTGCTGAATGAGAAAACTTTTCATGCCACACTATGTAGGGGTTCTGATATGGATATTCTGAGATTTTATTAGTACTTTATATGGGATATAAGTGTATGTAAAGATCGTCAGAATCCAAATCCGAACACTTTGATTTTTCCCGGAAATCCAATAGATACGGAAAGAATTGAGTATAAGGTAACAGGATAAAAAGGATTTAAATTAAAGGATTATAAGAGAGGATCATAAAAGGAATACAATATATTGAGAAAGGTTAAGGGAACCTAAGTAATAAGATCCCGGGTATGATCCCTCAAACGATAAACGAAAACGAAAGTTAAGCGAACCGTATAACAGATTAGCGGTCATTAGGCAAACAATTAGGAAGTTAATCAAAGGGATTAGAGAGGATGATGTCACCCAACCAATAGAAAGAGGACAAGGAGGGGAGGATGACATCATGAGGATGACACAAGCATGACATGGGAAGGAAGGAGATGTGGTGGCTTTTTAACCACACAAAATCAAGGGCAACTAGGTAATTTACTAAAACAAACACAAAAATCAAACCAACCAAGCCAAGCAAATCATTTTTCATCAAAATCAAAAAGAAACCAAGGCATTGTTCTTCATGCTCTCGGCCAAAACAGAACCAGAACACTAAAACTGCTGTATCTCCTTCATTTCTCACTAAAATATTGTGTTCTATAGCTCATTGTAAAGGTATTGAGATGGCCTACAACTCTTGTTCACAAGTCTCGTCCAAATAATCATGGTAAGACCCTCATTTTTACAGTTCTTTAAATCGGACTTTTAGAAACTTCAAAGCCTAACTTTGTGTTCTTGATTTCTTTGGAAAGATCAAGCTTGTAGGAGGCTCCCTAAGGCTTCCTAGCAACTTAACACCTCCCAAGGAAGGTATAAACTTCAAACCCTAGCCTTTACTTTATTTGTTAGTAAGTTTAATGGTTGGTGTTGTGAAATGAGAAGCATGGATTGTGATTATTAGTAGTTTGGTTTGATTTGGAAGTGTTTTGGTAATTGAAGCTTGATTATAGTTCATAGGTCTTGATTGTGGTTGTTTGAGTTGAAAACCTTGGAGATTATGGACTGATGTGGTATGGTTTAGGTGAAGTTTTGTTGTATTGATGGTTATGAGTTGGTTGGTGGTTAATTGGAGTAGTTTAAACATTGGTAATCGCGTAAACATAGCCGTCGTAACGTCCGATTTTCTTTGGACTGTTTTTGTGCATAACATTAGGACCCGAGAACCCCCTGCTAGATTATGACCACTGCCATGTTTAGATAGATCATGTTACGAGCTTCGTTTTGATATATAGTTCGTTCGATTCCGATGCACGGTTTAGGAGAAATGACCGTTTCAAGTAACGGCGTTTCGTGAACGAAACTTTTCCCCTCGCCTTACTTTGAAACATAGGTTAAAGACCAAAAAGGGTTAATTAATGTATGAAACATTTATGGTAAGTGTGTTAGGCAGTTGGTAAGACACTCGCGAAGGAATCGCCTTAAAACTCGTAAAGGTTAAATTATTAAAAATGGTGGAGCCGAGGGTACTCGAGTGACTTAAGAGAATCAGTAAGCGCAAAACAAGCGTTAGAGTCTAAGTTAGTTAAAGTATAGATTTACAAGTGACTTTGGTTTAATTCCAACTTACTTGTTGTTTATAGGTTACCAGACTCGTCCCGAGCCATTCGTAACCCCCAGTCGCTCAGGCAAGTTTTCTACCCGTATAACTGTTGTTGTGATGTATATGTGTATATGCATGATCTTGCGATAAATGCATATTGGTTATTAGCAAATTCTTGCGATATATTGTAGCATGTGATATGGTATATATGCATGCCTGTTTCATATTCTTGATTTATATATATGTTGGTTCAAATGCTTATAGTTGCATAATACCTATGCTAGAGATAAGCGGTATTTGAGTTTACCCTTAGTATAGGGGATAAAAGGTGAACATATTTCTAAACCGGGAGGCGAGGCTCCCGAGTATAATATATATTTATATATATATATTGATATAGTTTTTAAAAACTATTAATCGAATAAGGTTTATTCGATAACTTTATTTTATTTAATGAATATTATTACGAATATTCATTCGAGGACTTATGACTCCTTTTATTTTATTATTTGAATATTATTTGAATATTCATTCGAGGGCTTATGACTCTTTTATATTATTTATTGAATATTATTTGAATATTCATTCGAGGGCTTATGACTCAGTTTATATTATTTAATGAATATTATTTGAATATTCATTTGAGGATCTATGACTCCGATTATTTGCTGAGATATATTCTGTATTTTATTAAAGAATAATGTTTCGATAATCAAACTTATTTTCGATTATTCAAATAAAGATAGTACTTTCATATAAGTATATCTTTGGTTATTTAATACTCATTTCAAGTATAAGTCTTACAACTTCTACTTCAATTATTTGTATAAAGATTATTCTTTATGGGAATATTATTTAAATAATAATATTCAGACATTTTCTAAATATATTGGGACTGATTTACTTCATTAAATCAGCATTACTCCAAACACTCTTTAAAGTGTTTTCGAGTCTTCAAAATGATTTTTAAAAGTTAGAGCGGATCCCAAAACTCATTTTTATATTTAAGATCTTCCTTTTAAAGGGGATTTAAATACTCGTTCAAAACCTGAGGGATCCGGCTCTATGGTGTATTTTATATTCGCAACAAGGTTGCTGTTTTGATAAATGAATTGATTACTTGCCCAATGTTCGGGAAGTAAGCCCATCTAATTGAGTCGGCATAAGCGACAGGCCGGGGTACGGTCTATCAAAGTGTAAGTGGCTGGGTGGCAGTCCATCAACGCGTGAGTGGCCGGGTAACGGTCTAGCGCGAGGTCCTAATGCGGCCAGGGTGATGACCGGTGAGGAATTCATCCATCTACAGTAGAAAAGGTTACTTATTGGTATCTTTGCCTGATCAGCAAGATATCTGGTTTATGCCAAAATTCTTTTCCTTTCCAAAATTCATTGGATATTATAACTCTGTTCATACTTTACATGACAGAGATTTTCAGGAAATGTATGAGATATATATATATATATATGGATATATATATCAGGACTTAATGAAGTATCTCGTAACTTCATTATTTATAATGATATTTCAAAGATTGAATCTATTCAAGTCTTATCTTGTAGTCTCATCTGGGTGATGAACTTTGAAACTGATTATAACTTGAACGGTGGTAGTTCAAGTAGTATGTGGATATAAAGTATATTGGAGTATCTTGTAACTTCATTTTTTTTTAAACTTATATCTAGTAAATGATTATCTTATGCATGACAAAGATTTTCAGAAAAACGTTGAGACAAGGTTAGATATATGAGATCACCTTGCAACGGTATTTTTATACAGTTATACACTGGAACGCTGTGTGTATTATGCATGGAAGAGGACTTCCAATATTTTGAAAAGTATATATGTATATATACTGAATATTTTGCGACTTCATCGCATTAAGATATCAAACTTGGTTCATTTCTTTTGACCAAGACTTTCATGAGTACTATGAGAAGGCTCATATACTATTAATCATTATACATATTATTTTGGTGGGCTTGCTGCTCACCCTTGCTTTCTTCTTTCATCACACAACAACAGATAGAAAAGATGAACAGAACCAAGCTCCCGATTCGCAAGCGATTAGGAGACGTTCCGCAGTTTTCTAGAAGCATTGATGCCGCCGTAGCTGAGGTAGGAACTACCAATAGGCTAGGCTTTCAACTTTTGATGTACCAGATTTATTTATATTTATGAATTGTAATAATGGCAAAGAAATGTAAATTTATTCAGAAAACCTTTTAAGGTGTATTGGCAGATAATTGTGGAATAAAATGACTTGTGGTTATTTTTGGATGTTCATCTCTGAGACTATAACGTGTGGTGTGTGTGTTTATTGTGGGGTCACAGTACAGAGTAGTTGAGTAATTATTAAGATTGGGTGTTATTAAGGGAAATGGAACTCGTGACGACCCGGATCCCCGACCCCGGATCTGGGGGTGTTACAGATCTAATATGAAAGCAATGAAGTATGAAAATCCATCCATGGTTTGCGTAGACATTGGTCCACATACATCTGTGTGTACCAATCCTAGCAAATCTGCAGCCCTCTCTCCATGTCCACTAAATGGCGATTTGATCATTTTACCCAATAGACAAGACTCGCATGTAGGATATGATTCAAAATCAAAGGGGTCAAGTAACCCTTCCTTATGCAATGTCCGCGGTCTATTTTCACTAATATGACCAAGTCCGCAGTGCCACAAGAAAGTAAGATTTTCATCATCCCTTTTTCTTTTATTAGTATGTTCAATTTGTAGTAAATTATGCTCTACGTCACATACATACAGACCATTATTTAAAATACCATTTCCACATAGAACGTTATCTCTAAGAATTGAACATTTATTATTCTGAATAATAAACGAAAATCCAGCCAAGTCTAACATGGAATAGAAATAATATTCCTCACAATCGAGAGAACAAAATAACAATTATTTAGAACAGTAGTCTTGCCCGTAGGCATATGTAAATGAAATGATCCTACAGCTTCAGCAGCAACTCTTGCTCCATTTCCCATCCTTAGAATCACCTCCTCTTCTTCAAGAGTCCTACTTCTCCTTAGTCTCTGCAACGAATTACAAATATGAGAACCACAGGCGGTATCTAATACCCAAGTAGAAATTTGACTTGGTGACATATTAGCTTCGATCATGAACATACCTGAATCAGAAGCGGTAGTCTCAGTATTCTTCTTCTTCTTCAATTATGCAAGGTAAACCTTGCAGTTCCTCTTCCAGTGCCCCACCTTGTTATAGTGAAAGCAAACAGCTTTGCTCTTGGGGTCTTCAGCTTTTGGTGGAACCGGCTTTTTCTCACCTACTTTCTTCTTCTTGGAAGGGTTCTTCTTCCTTTTCTTAGGATTTGAACCTTCACCAATTAGAAGAACATAACTCTTCTTAAGGGGAAAATTCGATTCCGCAGTCTTCAACATGTTGTGGAGTTCAGGAAGGCTGACATCCAGCTTATTTATGTGAAAGTTCACAACAAACTGCGAGAACGAACTCGGAAGTGATTGCAAGACCAAGTCTTGGCTCAGCTCCCCATCCATGGAAAAACCAAGTTGTCCAAGACGTTCAATCAAATTGATCATCTTATGTACATGGTCATTCACAGATGATCCCTCAAACATCCTACAACCGAACAGTTCCTTCGATATCTCATATCGAGCTGTCCTCCCTGCCACATCATACAACTCTTGTAGATGCATAAGGATAGTGTGAGCATCCATATGCTCATGTTGCTTCTGTAGCACAATGTTCATGGAAGCTAGCATGATGCATTTAGCAATATTTGCATCATCTATCCATGTACGATACACAACATGTTCATCATTATGTGCATCACTAGCAGGTTCAATAGGCTTAGGTGAGTCAAGCACATATTCCAGCTTATCAACCCTGAGAACAATTCTCAAGTTTCGAAGCTAGTCACCAAAATTAGGACCAGTCAACTTTTGAGCATCTAGTATACTCGGGAGTGATAGTGTAGAAGACATAACGAATATAGTAAATCTGTAAATGATGAACACATAACAATACTTAGCAAATATTCAATTTCATTTCAAGACACTATATGAATCGGGTCTTTATTCATAAGTGGCTCCCACTAGTTTATCTAATTTATACAACCCCTAAGTGAAAATTAAGCATTTATAATGCTAGTGGGAATAGGGATCCTACATTCCATCACACAACCTCGGCTGTAGCATGAAACGTCATGTGATGTTCAATAGGCAGACAACTCCTGTCAATTACATCTTATGTTATTCCCTAATAAAAATTTAGCCTCTTGAATAATTGAGTCATGGCTGTAGTACGACAAACTCAATATTCTAAGTCAAGTCTAACCCAACATTTCGTATAATTGAATTAGTCTCCAACGGCCCACGGCTGTAGCACGTAACGACCTTTAGATTCTAATTCAATGTACACATCTCTATGTTATAGACAAGTATTTCTTATTTCGAAATCAAAGCCCTAGGCTGTAGCACGAAACAACAATGATTTAAAAATAAGAACCACTTTCTACCATGTTGGAAGGTTATGACCGACACAAGCTTGTTGTGTCATTGGCCAATTACTACTTGATATTATTTAATTTTAGAGGGATTATATTATGTTACAATCATAATCATATTATAAAGAGATTCTTCCTTTTAAATTAAATATTTCAAATCAATAATCGATAATCAGATGGTTCCTAGATCGGGGGAAACATTGTCAAGAGACGTCACTTAATACCCCTTTCCTACAGATAGAAATCTGCTTTTGACAGAATCATCCTTTCTCTCAATATTGAAAATTCATATTTAATTACGTGTTTCATAAACACAAGAATCTCATGATTGTATTCATAATATTATTGTTAACGCAAGAAACGATTCCTATTCTAGATTTTCTAGAGCACGCCTTATATTGATTTAAGTTCACCTAAATCTATCATCGCATGGTAAACATAGGAATATATCTCATATATAAATTAAATAAACAAGTAAATGTAAAGTGCAATAAAGTAAATGTGTTTGGTTATGGCCCCATCCTATGTGATCTTTATCAAGCTTATGATAAAGATCAAGGTCAATCTAATATGGTGATGGAAATAAATACAACTACTTATTACATAAGTCTTCTTCATTGTTTAGACTTCTTGTATGCCTCGTCTTCTTCTTTGTATCACCTCCATTGGATAGCCTTCTTGAGTCTTCAATTACATTACATGATTGAAAGTAAAACTAATCTAATGAACTTACAAAATAACTCGAGTTACATTCGAGATTTATGATTACAAAAATTGACGACATGCAAGTCGTATTTAAAACCAAAACCAAAACCAAAACCATTACATTAAGGTCGAAAGGCCATAACCATCCACCATGCTCATACAACACATAAAAGCATGTTAAAATACATAATCTGATCTTAACATATCATATTATCCATGATATAATTATAAAAAAAATATGACAAAAATCAGAAAAATCAGAATCAAATCAGAAAAATAAGAATCACTGTTTACGGGCAGTAAACGACGTCAAACACCTTACAGGCGAGTCGTTGATAGCTTTTGCTATCAGTTTTGTTCAGACGCTCGTTTACCAATGGAATAAGGTATTCGTTTGCGTAAATCGGACACCAGACCCAGATTTCAGCAAATCTGCAGCAGCCAATTCAGAATCCGTATCTAATATGATTCTCATAATTAGAACAAACATAAATCATGTATATATCAGTATATATACAGATTACATAATCATCTTATGATTATACAACTCACATGAATATCATATATTCAAAACCATACATATATAAGCATATTATATCAACATCAAATCATGGTGAATCACGTACATGCTCATATATCGAAAACAGTTAAACAAATAAACGAATTAATAACTTTTCGCAAGTAGCTTTGATGCAATTGAAGGGTTTTTAGCACATAAACGCAATGAAAACGTAAATTTAAATCTTAAAAAAAAACTGAAACCCTCCGTAGGATCCATGCGAAAAATAATATTTAATTCGTAGTTCAGTATGTTTACCTTAAGAAGTTTTACGTTAATGGAAAGATGGAGGTCTTTAATAGCGATCCAAGAACGATGAACGGAAATCCCTAGCAGCTGCTCCTCAAGTGTGAAGCACTCTACCGGTATCCACCAAGAGTACAATGTGATGGAGGAGGAAGAGGTTGAGAGAATTAGTTGTCTCCCTCTTGTTTTACTTTAGAATTAGGGTTAATTATTTGGGTTGAGGCAAATAGGGTTTATAATAGTATATTTCTATGCAAAATTTTCAGCTGAAAATTTTCCATAAAATATTATTATTATTAACCCTTTAATTGATTATTCTTATTAACCAATTAACTAATAATTAAAACACCTTTTAATCATTAATCCCTTTTCTAAACACTTTAGAAAAATAATTTTCTCACTTGATTTTATTTCCAAAATTAAATTCTTAATTAATAATATTAAGAATTAATTAAATCTCATTTAATCAATTATTAAATCTGCTAATTAATTATTTATTTCATAAATAAATAATTACCAGCCATTATTAATTAATTCTTTCACCATTAAATCATTCTCTTTTATGGTGTGACCCTGTAGGTTCAATATTAAGCCAGTAGTAGAAATAAATAATAATAAAATATTTTATCATTATTTATATAAATTCTCTAATTCATTAAATATGATTAATTAATAAATTAATCATATTTATTCTACATCGTGAGGGATACTTCTCAGCATATCGCGACTATCCGGATAATACGAATTCACTGCTTAGAATACCAAGAACCTATTCAGTGAGTAGTTACCGTACAATCAATTCATTCTACCCTGCAATGTCACGATTAAATACAAGGCATGGAACTTGTGTCAAGCCTATCTTATTTAATCATTTGCTTTCCCATTCACTATGCTTAGTTTTATTTAATATAAATTAGAAACTCCTTTCTAATTTCATTCACTCTGGCCAGAGATTCCTGAACTAGCATAAGTGGATCAGCATTGAACATTCTCTTCCTTCACTGGAAGGGGTAGATCCTTTATTGATCATACACAATCTTCGTGTACAAATTCCTATACCCAGTAGAGCCTTTATAATTGTCCCTGGAGACTAAGAACTAAACCAAAGCATAGTTCAGTGTACACAAGATGACTATGATGACCTCAAGTCTAAGGATACTTGTACAACTATCACTATGTGAACAACTGCTGACACGTGAGTGAACTCCATCAGTTGTTCAGATGCGTGAGTCATGTTCAGTGAACTTATTCTATAGTAAGCACCTACATACTAGCTATAGTGTCACCACACAAATGTCTATGAGAACATACATCCTTCATAATAAAGCAAACATAGTGTGTACCAATCTTTGCGGATTACTAATTACCAGTTAGTAATCCTATGACCAGGAAATATTTAAGTTTAGAGTTATCATCTTTTAGGTCTCATTATTATGATCTCATCATAATCCATAAAAAGCTTTACTCTAAACTATGGTATATCTTATTTAAACACTTAAATAGATAAAGCCCGCAATAAAACCAAAACAAGTCTTTTATTAATATCAATGAAATCAAAACATATTATATAAAAGTTATTCCTAAATCATCATACATGATTGGACTTAGGACACATCTCTTTCAGTTCTCCCATTACAATGATAACTTCTTCTTCAACTTTCTCAACTTCTTCAAAAACTTTTTCAACTACTTCAACTTCATCCAGTGTTTCCTTACGAGATTGAGAACGCATTCGCATACACGCTCTCTAGAGTACTTGAAACACAAACAAAGCAAACAAGTAAGTTAAATTTTCGAGTCAGTGAACTTTAACGACCACGATGTCAAGCACATAAACTAAATTTAAAACTGACTTCCCCGGCAACGGCGCCAAAAACTTCTTCGCACTAAAACACACGAGAAAATACACGCAATCCCACGTGATCACATGTAGTAAAGATATAAGTCAAGTTCGTTCCCACGGAGAATCGGATTAGGTTAAGTTTAGATTATGCACCTATGAAATAATGTATGGTTATCGTACAATGCTAAGACAAGTAACAATTTGAGTTTTGATTTAACTAAGAGATTATACTAAATAACATTAACTAAGAGAATAAAGATTGAATTACTTATATGAGAATAAACCTGGGATTCTAACTTTATTAAATACTTCATTCAAAGTTATGTTCTTTAACCCTAGCATATGATGGTGATGACTACTAATCAGATAACACGAAACTAGTATACTCTAACTTTCGTTATACGTACACCGTACTATCAAACATCCACAATTAAGATAGAAGTTGAATAGTCACCAATTATGCTTAGTCCCTATATGTCTATAAAGATTGAAAACATAATGGTTTAAGAGCAAGTTATTTATCGTGATTACATAGGGTGAATAAGATGGTTAAAATTACCAACGAATTATGCATGTCAATTCATACATAAACTATGCTAGCATGGCAAGTTCTAAACCTTTATATTCACCGTCTCTTCAATAGAGATTAATAAACAATCTTAGATGTTAGCTACGCATCAAAGACGGATAAGCACAACCAAACTAGGAAATCATAAATAACCACACAAAAAGGATTTAAAATAATTAACTATTGAAATCCATAGATAAATCCGTTAGAACCTCATGACAACGATAAGTTCATAATCGAACTCATCATCACCATGGGTTCCAATGAAAACATGATAATAAACAATATAAGAGTACTAGGGTTTAAAGAAAAATTGAAAAAAATCATCCAAAGTATCAACTATATTGAAGAATACAAAAATCTTCTTTTCCGTAGCCGTCTTGTGCTCTCTTGGTCTTCGTATCGCTCTACCTTGGCTCCTTGTTATAAAAACGAATTATTATTGGCTTATATAAGCTTCTGGATGACCTGGGCCCTCAAATCATCAAATTCAAGTCAAATCAGGAAGGACTTTGGCACGACGCCCCACACTCCGCGCGGGCGCGCGTGCTCTTTGCATATCTAGCGCGGGCGTGCTCTTTGCATATCTGGCGCGTGCGCGCCAAGCTTCTGGATTTTTCTGCAATTTCTTATTTCTGCTGTAACTTGAGTTCCGTTTGTCAAAATTTGGCGATTCAATAGTCCACGTGAAGCTATTGATATTCTCTTCAATATGAACATGGCCTAGGATTATAATTCTGATCTCTTTCCAGCTTATTTCCTTGAAAAGCTCATTTATTCATCCAACTAATGCTTGTAAGCAAAAACACAAAAACACATCAAAAATACCAATAACCTGAGTCCAAAACATTAACTTAAGCTTGTAATGAAGTGTTCCAAGAGATATAAAATCCACTTATCATACTTAGACTTGCAGGGAGATCAATAGCCTTTGATACATCAGAGTTTTCCTGAGATTCAACATACTGTTGTTCAACATCTGTTCCTTTAGTACTCTGAGCATCTGCAAACATATAACAAATAAAACTTAATCTCTCTATTCTTTTAAAGTAGCCTCTCTACTCCTCACACCACACATCTCATGACTTTTAATAGTCAGAGCTTCCTCACAAGGATTACTAAATCTTATCTCTCATCTACCTCTCCTTTTTCCAGGAAGGATCCCGCCTCTCTTAAATTCTGTTTTTCTCACAATATTTTCACACATCTCACAGAAAAAGGCTCAGAAAGATTGTCCTGCAGAAATAAGAAGTGGCAAAAAAAGGGTGTTCTATGATCATACAACTAGAGGTAGTCTTTAACTAAGGTCTAGATGTAATCATATCAACATGATTTATATCATGAAAATCATGCTATAAATGCTGATAAAGTAACACCAATATTTATACCTTGTGAATTCACAATTGGGCTCACAGTAGATATTGTGGTTATGACAGTTATTGTTCATCAATAATGAGAACCTCCATTTAAATTGGAGAAGATTTGATCAGGTTACTGTCATGTACCACGATCTCAAACCTTTGTTATTCTTGTAAAGAACTAACACTTGAATGTGTTTAATGAAAGCTATCACAGAGTCTTCAGTAAAAACTGATGAAACCGTTGTGTCACTGTTAGTATCATCAAGATATACCTCAACAAGCAGTCTCTAACCAACTTAATGTTGTTTCTGAGTGGTGAACATAATTCAAGAATTATGACACTTAATTTTTGGCAACATTTGAGAAAAGAATTCAAGTGTTTCAGTTATAAGAAAAAATTTAAGATATTAGATATATTTGAAATTTGAGACTGAGTGTGGACAACTTTCTTGATCAGAAAAAAAAAGTTTCAAAAGAATTTGAATTGTAAATAACACTAAAAGATTATAATTCTGAATGATCAAGAATTAAATCTTCCTTAAATTTTCTTCTTTAACAATGGTTACTTCCTGTAGTGCTAAATCTGTACTAAAGTATCACATGAACTCAAACAGAGATTAGTTTATTTATTTGTACCAAAAAAATGATATTTAGCATGCAAAACTGTTTTAACATTTAACATTTAAGAACATTCAAGCAAA
Organism: Apium graveolens; assembly: GCF_009905375.1. Taxonomy (NCBI): domain Eukaryota; kingdom Viridiplantae; phylum Streptophyta; class Magnoliopsida; order Apiales; family Apiaceae; genus Apium; species Apium graveolens. The sequence goes on from NC_133652.1 coordinate 13,467,290, forward strand.
CATACAAGAAAGTAATCAAGAAGTCATTTAATAAGAAAAAGAAGATTGAATAGTTTCATTCATCCATGAAAAAGAAAAGTACAAGGCTAAAACAAGAAAATAGTCTTAACAAGAACTAGACTATTCCTAGAATCTATCCTAACTTTTTCTTCTTCATCTCTTCTTGCTTCTTGAGAGATCGGCGGTGATAAATCCCCGAGATAGTCTTTGCGAGAGGTAATTTTCTCTTGCAACTCAAGTTTCTCTCGCTCAGCCTCTTCGGCTAAGCGTTCATCCTCAAGAGTGATTTCCATCTGAAATAGTTGAAGATCCACTCGCTGATCACTTGACAACTCCTTGTAAACTGAGGATGGAACTTCATGAGAACTGAATATTTGATCATTAATCTTGACTCTACGTCCCCAGGGGTCATAATAGACACGACCCTTTTCGAACTTGAAGGCTGGATAGCAAATCCTAGCAATATTACGAGTACAAAACAAACGCTGAGCCATGAACATTTGAGAAGATGAGGAGTTGAGTTCAAGAAATCTTGAAATAAGAGTGATTGAAGTGACAAGTCAGTGAGAAGTTTTGAGAGTGAAGGGTTGTATATATAGAAAAGAAAGTAGAAACTGAAGAGACTCTTTGATTGACCATGCAATAATTAGACATAATAAACATACACGATTATGCGTATCAAGGCAAGCAAAAAGTAATCTCCCTCTTCATAATTCTATTCCCAATGTAAATACTCAAGTATCAGCGGATACTTGCATCAGTAGCTAACCTATTTAAGTAATTAAAAGATATTTCACTCACTCACTAATTAATTAAAAATACTGTTAACAATTTATTTCAAATAAATTCAAAATAATCAATGAAGTATAACAGTCACTCATGGGTTGACCATTATCAGTATCTTAATTACTAGTATCATGACTTATCAACTACTGACATAAACAATTAGTCCAAATAGGTTTAACTAAAAATAGAGTTTGTAAGCATAATCAGTAGTTCAACATGCAATTATCACATAAGATCATTTAGCACAGTTTGCATGTTATCATAACATCAAGCATTTAGCATAAGAATCAGTATCAACAAGTACTGACAAATAATAAGATACCATGCTTCAAAAATATCAGCAGACTTAATTATCATAGTTTGAGAACTGTCCTAAAATCATTCCCAATTCATTCATCAATCTTGTGAGTTGTGAATGTAGCTTCACAGAGAGGTTTGGTGAATATATCTGCTACTTGCTAATCTGTTGGAATAAAAACGAATTCCAATGTACCAGCTTCCACATGTTCCCTTATGAAATGATATCTGATACCGATGTGCTTGGTCATTGAATGCTGCACTGGATTTCCCGTCATTGCAATAGCACTTTGATTATCATAATATATAGGAATAGAAGAATAGTCTAACTCATAATCCAGTAGTTGATTCTTCATCCATAGAATCTGAGCACAACAACTTCCTGTAGCAACGTATTCTGCTTCTATAGTTGAAGTGGAAATTGACTTTTGTTTCTTGTTAAACCAAGAAACCAATCTTCCTCCAAGAAATTGGCAGCTTCCAAAAGTGCTTTTATTGTCTATTTTGCATCCTGCAAAATCAGCATCTGAATATCCAATTAGCTTAAAATCTGAATATCTAGGATACCATAATCCCAGATTCATGGTGCCTTTGAGATACTTGAAAATTCTTTTCACAGCTAATAGATGTAGTTATCTAGGGTCAGCTTGGAACCTTGCACAAAGACAGGTAGCATACATGATATCAGGTCTACTAGCAGTCAGATTTAGGAGTGAGCCAATCATACCTCTGTAGTTAGTTATATCTACTGAAGAACCGGTATTTAAATCTAACTTGATTGCAGTGGTCATAGGAGTTGATGCAGTTGAGCAGTCTTGCATTCCAAATCTTTTGAGTAAGTTCCTGGTATATTTGGATTGATTTATGAAGATTCCTTCATTAGTCTGTTTGACTTGTAATCCCAGAAAGTAACTCAATTCTCCAATCATACTCATTTGATACCTAGACTGCATTAGCTTTGCAAATCTCTTATAGAGTTATTCATTAGTAGATCCAAAAATGATATCATCAACATATATTCGTACTAACAACAAGTCCTTACCATGGTATTTATAGGAGAGAGTTTTATCAATTGTACCTCTTGTGAAACTACTCTCTAGCAGAAATAGAGCAAGTGTTTCATACCACGCCCTTGGAGCTTGCTTCAATCCATAGAGTGCTTTATCCAGTAAGTAGACATGATCTGGATATTTTGGATCAATGAACCCTGGAGGCTGTTCAACATAGACTTCCTCTTCAAGTTCTCCATTTAAGAATGCACTCTTCACATCTATTTGGAACACCTTAAACTTCTTGTGAACAGCATAGGCAAGAAAGATTCTTATTGCCTCTAACCTTGCAACTGGAGTAAATGTCCCATCATAATCAATGCCTTCTTGTTGTGAGTAACCCTTTGCAACCAGTCTTAATTTGTTCCTTGTAACAATGTCCTCACTGTCAGTTTTGTTTCTGAACACCCACTTTGTGCAAACTACAGATATATTCTTTAATCTTGGCACAAGAGTCTAGATTTTGTTCCTTTTAAACTCATTGAGTTCCTCTTGCATTGTTGTGACCCAGTTAGCATCTTGTAGAGCTTCTTCAACCTTTTTAGGTTCAGTTTGAGATAGAAAAGAATGGTAGAGACATTCATTATGAGTGCCTTTTCTTGTTCTTACACCACTGTCAGGGTTTCCAATGATTAAGTCAGGTGTGTGCGACTTAGACCATTTTATTGCAGATGGAGGTTGACTCCTAGAAGAAGAACCTCCCCTTGATCCATGGATTGTCTGTTATTCCCTTTAGTAGTACCATTATTATTTCCTGATGCTCCCCCTGAATCAGTGTCCCCATTGTTATCAGTATTTAACTCATCAGAGTTTGAGGAAGATGAGTCTGATGATCTTTTTACTGATGTTTCTTGAGTTGAATCACTTGCAGTAGTCTCTGGATTTGTGTCATGTTGCTCCCCCTCAACATATGCTTCTATGTCAGAAGAATTTCCACTATTCTGTGGAACCTCAGAGCTTCGAGTGATATCAGGATTTACTAAATCAGAGTCAGGATTTAAAAGTTCAGCATAAGGTACTTCATTTTTAAATCTCAACTTGTCATGGTCATCTGCATCTTCTAGACCTGTTATCTTCTTGTCATTAAAAGATACATGAATAAATTCCATGACTGTTCTTGTTCTCAGATTGTAAACTCTGAATGCTTTTGTAGTCAACGGATAACCTATAAATATTCATTCATCAGCTTTTAGATCAAACTTGGTCAGCTGCTCCAGATGAATTTTGAGAACAAAACATTTACAATCAAATATATGAAAGAACTTCAAATATGGTTTCTTTCCTTTCACCATCTCAAATGGTGTCTTTCCATGCTTGTTGATCAATGTAGTATTTTGTGTAAAGCAAGAAGTTTGCACAGCCTCAGCCCAGAAGTAGGTAGGCAATCTTGCTTCTTCTAGCATGGTTCTTTCAGCTTCTACCAGAGTTCTATTATTTCTTTCAACAACTCCATTTTGTAGTGGAGTTCCAGGAGCAGAAAACTCTTATTTTATCCCCTTGAGTTTGCAGAACTCTTCCATAGAGCTATCCTTGAATTCAGTTCCATTATCACTTCTGATGATCTTCACTTTGTATGTTGACCCTTTTTCCAGCTCCCTCACATGATCAAGAAGAATGGATGGAGTTTCATACTTGTTGTGCAGAAAATACACCAATATGTATCTTGTATATTCATCAACAATCACAAGTGCATACCTCTTCTTGGCAATAGACGTAACAGTCACTGGACCAAAGAGATCAACATAAAGTAGATGATATGGTTCAAGAATTGAGGATTCAGTTTTACTCCTGAAAGATGTCTTCCTTTTTTTGGATTTCTGGCATGAGTACATAAGCGATCAGGACTAAACACTGCATTGGGCAATCCTCTTACAAGATCTTTCCTCACAAGTTCATTGATATTGTTGAAGTTGAGGTGAGAAAGTCTTTTATGCCAGTTCCAGGTGTCTTCCACAGATGCTCTACTCAATAGACAAACTTCTGAATTATCAATACTTGTGGAGACCCTGGCTTCATACAAACTACCATGTCTCACACCAATCAATATGATCTTGCCATTAGACTTACTAACAATTTCATAATGCTCCTTATAAAAATTGACATGGAAACCTCTGTCACAGATTTGACTCATACTGATCAGATTATGCTTGAGTCCTGCAACCAGAGCTACATTTTCAATGATGACATTTCCAACTTTGATTTTGCCATATCCCAAGATTTTTCCTAAGTTGCCATCTCCATAAGAAACGCTTGGGTCAACCTTTTCCTCAAATTCTGATAGCAGGGATTTATAACCAGTCATATATCATGAGCATCCACTATCCAATACTAGAGCATTCCTCGTGTCACCCTGCAATCAATAATTTGAATCAGTTATTATTTTTAAGGACCCAGACTTGCTTGGATCCTTTGGCCTTTTTAAGTTTGTTAACATATGAAGCAAAAGACTTCATATCAGAGTTTATGTTAACATTCTTACTGTCAGTATTTATACATGCAGATATAGATTTTGCTTTAACTAAATAGGGTTTCAGTTTATAAAAATCATAATACAAACTGTGATACTCTTTACATGTATAAATAGAGTGCCAAACACTGCCACAATGAAAACAAGGATTCTGTGGTTTATAACTAACTGTTCTATTCCTAAACTCTAATTTAGAAGGAACAACTTTTATCTCTTTATTCTTCTTGCAAGAATTAGAAAGATGATTAGTGCTACCACAGTTTGAACAGGTCTTTCTAGGTGCATTAGGTTTAGTTATATAATTTTCATTCTTATTAACACCTACCTTGTCATTCCTATTTTTCCTAGACCTTTTCCTCTTGTTTTTCATGTGTAGATCCTTCAGTTTTTGCTTAAGCTGTTTCTGAGTCATTGAACCAATATTTACTGAGTTTATGTGAACTTGTTCACTCTTTTCAGTAATTAAGTTTGATCTAGGTGCTGAGGTGGTACCTTCCTCATGGATTGATTTAACATTATTAGCACTTGGATTAAACTTAATGGTCTTTATTTGAACCTTGTTCAATTTGACCTGACTATCAGTTTTTATTGATTCTGTTTTCTCAGTTTCTTCTCCACTTTTCTTATCAGAATTAGATCTTGCTGAATATCCTAATCCTGATCCCCAACAATCATTCTCTAAGATTTCCTGAGTTTTCTTTCCTGAGTTAGTCCAAAGTTTAATGACTTCTCTCTCTTTAGCTAGCTCCTTTTCTAGATAAACATGTTTTTTGAACAATTTTCTTTAACATAAACAACATTATCTCTTTCTTTTTGAATTTCTAGCATGGAAAGCAACTCAGTTTCTAGGTAATAATTCATTTTCTTAAGCACGGAGTTTTTACTCTTGATTCTATTGTTCTCTAAGGTTTGATCCCTAAAACTAACATGCAGATTCTTAATTCATAGATATCATCAGTATCAAATGCAAGAGTAGACTGAGGTGCCTTTAATTCAGCATTAACGGTCTCAACATTAGCATTTGTCATGAGAGCATAATTGATCTCTTCATCTGAGTCTGATGAATCATCCCGGTTTCTCTTCTTTGAGATCAAATCTTGTTTCTTCTCAGCTTTGGGTTTTCTGCAGTCAGCTGTAAAGTGCCCAAGTCCATCACAGTTATAACATCTCTCTTTTGACTTGTCAGGTTTTCCAGATCTAGCTTCGTTCCAATCAGTATCTCTTATGTTGTTCCTCTTATCAGAGTTTGAGGTACTGGAACATTTTCTGAAAAATCTTCTCCCTTTCTTGAAGTTTTTGTAGACCATCTTCTTGAAGCTTTTAACCAGTAGGATAGCCATTTGATCCATATCTTCATTGTTGTTGTGATCACTATCAGTATCTGATTCAGAACCATCTGTTCCAAAGCCAAGGCATGAATGGTCTGAACCTGATCTTGAACAAGTCAGGAAAGATAAAAAGGCCATGAACATTCTGTTCAATGGTGTTGATGCAGATATGTGTGATAACATCATCAACTGTAAGACTGCCAAGGAAGTTTGGGACACAATACAGATAATCTGTGATGGTACTGAGCAAGTAAGAGAAAATAAAATGCAGCTCCTGATTCAGCAATATGAGCATTTTCACAATTAAGAAAGTGAGTCACTCACTGACATTTTTAGTAGATTCCAAAAGCTACTAAATGCTCTTAAATTGCATGGAAGAGTCTTCAGACTAAAGACTCCAATCTGAAATTTCTCAGATCTCTTCCAAAGGAATGGAAACCAATGACAGTCTCATTAAGAAACTCTCAAGATTATAAGGAGTTTACTTTGGAGAGACTGTATGGTATTCTGAAGACCTATGAGCTTGAAATAGAGCAGGATGAAAGAATGGAGAGAGGAAAGAAGAAAGGAGGATCCATTGCACTAGTGGCTGAACTGGAAAAGGAGAAGGAAGTGAAGATGGAAGCTGTGGAATCAACTTCAAAGGCCTGTGAAAGCAAGGGTAAAGGGCTAGCTGCTGAAAGTGAAGATTCTTTGAGTCAAGATGACATGGAGGACATTGATGAGCACCTAGCATTCCTTTCAAGAAGATTTGCCAATCTCAAGTTTAAGAAGAACTTTGGAGCTGCCAAGCCAAATAGAAACATGGTGGATAAGTCAAAATTCAAGTGTTTCAAATGTGGCTTGGCAGGGCATTTTGCAAATGAGTGTAGAAAGTCAGATTCCAGTAAGAAGAGATTTGAGTCTGTGGATTATAAGCAAAAATACTTTGATCTACTCAAACAGAAGGAAAGGGCTTTTATTACACAAGAGAATGACTGGGCAGCTGATGGTTTGGATGAAGATGAGGATGGCAGCTATGTCAATCTAGCCCTTATGGCCAAATCTGATGAAACAGAGACAAGTTCCTCAAGCAATCAGGTAATTACTACAAACCTTGCACATTTATCTAAAGCTGAGTGTAATGATGCAATAAATGACATGTCTACAGAATTGTATCATTTGCGTGTTACACTTAAGTCCCTCACTAAAGAAAATGCTAAAATCAAAGAAAATAATTTGTTTTTGAGTGAGAGGAATAATGTGCTTGAGTCTCAGTTTGTTGAGTTTGAGAAACTAAAAATTGAGTGTAGAATTGCTAAGGAGGAATTAACTGAGTCCTTGAAAAAGGAAGAAATTTTAAAGAAGCAGCTTGATCGTGAACAGGAGGTGATTAAAGCATGGAAAACATCCAGAGATGTTCATGGTCAAATCACCAAGGTTCAAGGAATTGAGTCCTTTTGTGATGAAGCCTGGAAAAAGAATAAGGAGAAACTAGAACCTATTTTGGTAGATGGATTGCTGACAGATGTCTCGACGGATGATGAGGACTATCCGTCGGATAACAAAATGTGTTATCCGTCGAATGATAAAAATCCTAATCCGTCGGCTGTGAGCAAACCCATTAGCAAAGCTAAATTAACCAAGCTAAATGAAAAGTATGGGTCTGTTTCCAAGAACTTTGTTTCAGGGGAGTCAAGTCAAGCCAAGAAAGGGAAGAAGGCTAATGTTGGTCACATGACTGTCAAACAGTTGAGTGACAGACATGAGAAGATAGAGGTAAAAACATAGACTAAAAGGAAAAACAATAGGAATGGTAAAATAGGGATTAACAAACATAATAACTACACACCTGACAAATATGCTCCTAGAAAAATCTGTATCAAATGTGGTAGTGTAAATCATTTGTCTGATAATTGCAAATCTGCCATGCCTACTCCCATATCTGTTCAGCCTCAATTATCTAACATGAATGCCATGCCTCCTATGCCTGTTAATGCTATGCCTACACAGAACATGAATGCACAGTTTGCTAACATGCCATTTGCACCTAATCCATATTATGCTGCATACAATATGCCTCAAATGCCATTTAGCATGCCTTACTGGAATAATGTTTGCACCAAGCATGCCATTTCCTTTTAGCCATAACATGCATAATAATTCTGTTACCTCTAGTGGTTTCAAAGGCCCAACCCAAATGACTAAGGAAGAATCTGAAATTCCTAAGTCAAATGAGTTAAGACCTAAGAAACAGAAGAAGAAAGCTAACAAGGCAGGACCCAAGGAAACTTGGGTACCAAAATCAACTTGATTTGATTTTGATGTGTGCAGGGAAACAGAAGGAATCTTTGGTACTTGGATAGTGGTTGTTCAAGACACATGACTGGTGATTCTACCCTGCTCACAGAGTTTGAAGAGAGAGCTGGCCCAAGTATCACTTTTAGAGATGACAACAAAGGTTATACTGTGGGATATGGCTTGATTTCAAAGGACAATGTCATCATTGAAGAGGTTGCCTTAGTGGATGGTCTCAAACACAATCTGTTGAGTATCAGCCAGCTTTGTGATAAAGGCAACTCAGTAACCTTCAATAAAGAAACCTGTGTTGTGATTAATAATCAAAACAACAAAGTGGTTCTCACTGGTGTGAGAAGAGGAAATGTGTATCTAGCTGACTTCAACTCAACTAAAGCAGAATTTGTAACTTGTCTTCTCAGTAAAGCAAGTCAAGATGAAAGTTGGCTATGGCACAAGAAGCTATCCCATTTGAACTTCAAGGCCATGAATGAGCTGGTAAAGAAAGAGCTGGTTAGAGGCATTCCTCTGGTGGAGTTTACAAAGGATGGACTGTGTGATGCCTGCCAAAAAGGGAAGCAAATTAAAGCATCTTTCAGGAAGAAACTTGATTCAGCAATTGAAGAACCTCTGCAACTGCTTCACATGGATTTGTTTGGACCAGTCAATGTATTGTCAATCTCAAAGAAAAGATTTTGCCTAGTAATTGTAGATGATTTCTCAAAGTTCTCTTGGACCTATTTCCTAAAGTCCAAAGATGAAGCTAGTGAAATCATCATCAATCACATAAGGCAAGTTAACAATCATCCTGATTTCAAAGTTAGAAGAATCAGGAGTGACAATGGAACTGAGTTCAAGAACTATGTCATGAGAGCATTCTGTGAGGAAAATGGGATCTTGCATGAGTTTTCAGCAGCAAGGACTCCACAACAGAATGGAGTAGTGGAAAGAAAGAATAGATCTCTTATTAAAGCTGCAAGGACAATGCTTGAAGAATCAAAATTACCAACATATTTCTGGGCTGAAGCTGTCAACACTGCATGCTACACTCAGAACATCTCTCTGATTAATCAAGCAAAATGCAAGACACCTTATCAATTGTTCAAAAACAAGAAGCCAACTCTGAACTTTCTTCATGTGTTTGGCTGTAAATGCTATATTCTGAGAAATCAAACTGATCAAAATGGGAAGTTTGATGCTAAAGCAGATGAAGGAATTTTTGTTGGATATGCTGTTGGTAAAGCATATAGAGTCTACAATCTAAGAACCAACATTGTTGTTGAATCTATACATGTTGTGTTTGATGATAAAAAGATTGAAGGACTAAAAATGGAGATTACCATGAGAGCCTCAAATTCGACAATGTTGAGATGGTCAGTGATGAAAGTGATGATGAGAGTGATCAAGAAAAAGTGTCTAAGGATAATGCAGACAAATCTACTATAAATGAAGCACAAAACTCAACATCCGTTGAGTTACATAATGCTTCATCCGTCGGAAGGCAATCTGTATTATCCGTCGGAAGACAACCTGCCTCATCCGTCGATACTCAAAATTCACCATCCGTCGGGTTATCAAAAGGAGCAAGAAGTCAAGGCAGATCACCCATAGAAAGCACCCCAATCTCAAATCAAAGATCCACAAACTCAGGGGGAGTTTCTAGCAATCAAAACTCAATCACACATCAAGACAACATTGAGGTCTCTTCATCTAGGGCTAATCTACCTCAACCAAGAAAATGGACAAAAGATCACCCCTTTGAACTGATTATTGGTGATGTTTCTTCCAGAGTTCAAACCAGGAGAGCAACTCAAGAAGAATGTCTATACAGCAGCTTCCTGTCTAAGGAAGAACCAAAGAAGGTAGAAGAAGCCTTATTAGATCCTGATTAGATTTTAGCTATGCAAGAGGAGCTAAACCAATTTGAAAGGAATAAAGTATGGAAGCTGGTACCCAAGCCTAAAGGAAAGAATCCAATAGAAACCAAATGGGTATTCAGAAACATGATGGATGAAAATGGCATAGTAGTAAGGAACAAAGCAAGATTGGTTGCTAAAGGCTATTGTCAGTAAGAAGGGATAGATTTTGATGAAACATTTGCTCCTGTTGCAAGACTTGAAGCCATCAGAATCTTCTTAGCCTATGCAGCCCATGCCAATTTCAAAGTCTATCAAATGGATGTCAAAAGTGCCTTTCTGAATGGAGATTTGGAGGAAGAAGTGTATGTAAGTCAACCTCCTGGCTTTGAAGATCCAAATTTCCCAGAGTATGTCTATTATCTACTGAAAGCACTTTATGGACTGAAGCAAGCACCTAGAGCCTGGTATGACACTTTATCAAAGTTCCTTTTGGAAAGTCACTTCACAAGAGGTACTGTAGATAAAACTTTATTTTTCAGAAATGTGAATGGCTCTAACATACTTGTTCAAATTTATGTAGATGATATTATTTTTGGCTCTACAGATGAGAAACTTTGTAAAAAGTTTGCCAAACTGATGCAAAGCAAGTATGAAATGAGTATGATGGGAGAACTAACTTACTTTCTTGGTTTACAAGTTAAGCAAGTTAGTGATGGAATATTCATCAGTCAAACTAAATATATTTTTGATCTTTTAAAGAAGTTTGATCTAATGGATTGCACATCTGCAAAAACTCCCATGGCCACTGCTACTAAGCTTGAACTAAACACTACTGAAAAGTCTGTGGACATTTCAAGTTATAGAGGCATGGTTGGCTCACTTCTGTACTTAACAGCCAGTAGGCCAGATATAATGTTTGCTACATGTTTGTGTGCTAGATTTCAGGCTGATCCTAGAGAGTCTCATTTGATAGCTATTAAAAGAATTTTCAGATATCTCAAAGAAACACCAAACCTTGGCATTTGGTATCCTAGAGATTCTGGTTTTGATCTAACTGGTTATTCAGATGCAGATTATGCAGGTTGCAGAATTGATAGAAAAAGCACAACAGGAACCTGTCAATTTTTAGGAGACAAGCTTGTGTCCTGGTTCAGTAAAAAGCAAAATTCAGTTTCTACTTCCACAGCTGAAGCAGAATATATTGCTGCTGGCAGTTGCTGTGCACAGATTTTATGGATGAAAAATCAATTGTTAGATTATGGTTTGCAAGTTGAAAGGATTCCTATTTTCTGTGACAACACAAGTGCAATTGCCATCACTGAAAATCCAGTGCAACATTCAAGGACAAAGCATATAGACATCAAGTACCATTTCATAAGGGAACATGTAATGAATGGTACTGTAGAGTTACATTTTGTTCCAAGTGAGAAGCAACTTGCAGATATTTTTACCAAGCCACTGGATGAATCCACCTTTTCTAGGTTGGTAAGTGAGGTAGGTATGCTTAATTACTCTTGAATTTATCTGTATTATTCTTGCAATTTGAAAAGAAGCCAGAAATTTAGTTGATTTTTAGTCTTGGATGAAATTTTGGCCAAGTCAAAATTTGTATCTCGACTGATGACCATTATCCATCGGGTTGAGTCATCCGTCGATATACAAATTGTAAATAAAAATCAATTACTTTTCTGGAATATTTTAAAGCTCGACGGATAACATTTTATCCTCATCCGTCGAAGTATCTAAATCTGAACCGTTAATTCCCTGAACATTATCCATCGTGTATACTTACAGTTTATAAGCATTACACGACGGATAATGGGTGGAATTTTTAAAGCTTATTTTAAAACGGTCATTTTAGGCAATTTCTATTGGGTAATTTACTTCTCTTTATTATTTTCATCCGTTGAGTCTGAGCAAAGTATAAAAGCCTATTTCATTCTAATCATTTTCTTTTATCATTCTCAAATTCAACTATGTTATTTCATTCTCTCTCAAGCAAAAATCCTCTTTCTCTTCAAGCTTTTCTTCTCTAACAATGGCACCCGTAGTAAAGATCATGTCACAGACTGGGTTCATCTATGAGAAGAACAACTTCACTGCCTTGGTCAATAAGGGGTGTTGTGAATATGTTGTGTACTTGATGATTACCTAAACAAAACATCTAAGTAAATTTTACTTAGTGAAATAATGTAGCACTCGACGGATAAGAATTATAGTCCCGACGGATAACTCGTTTTAGTCCCGACGGATGAGTAACTTATTATCCATCGAGTGAGTAGCTTATGTAATAATAAGTTTGTAGCACAGTGTTGTATGCACCTTTGTATAGAATCTGTAGTAGTATATAAGTCATGTTGACTTTAACTAGATATGCAGAATAGGTTGATTAACTGTACATAAGCAATTTCTTGTAATTCTGTATAAGTGAAATGAAGTCAAGTGCCAAAATAGCTATCAACAGATGCTTAACAAAGCTTCGACGGATGATCAAATGACTTTCAACGGATGTTTAAAATAGCTGTCGACGGATGATCAAGTAAGTCATCGACGGATGATCTGAAAGTTGACGAATGATCATATCAAGATTCAAACATCAGTTGAACAGTGAAAGCTGACACACAGCCGTCGAGTTGGATACAAACACACTGTGGAAGCCCATTAACTGGGTAATAGAGGACGAAAAGCAGCAAAGATCAAGACTGTTAGATTTTATATTTATTCAGTTCTTTTGACTTTGTAATCTTGGTAATATATAAACCAAGAGAGTAGCAAATAGAAAAACAACTAAGAGAGCTAAGAAACAAACACAGAGAAATCTTTGTAAGCACTATCTTTAGCATTTCCTGTGTTCTTAGTAGTTCTATTTTGTATAAGCAGCTGTGAGCATTTCTGCACACAGAGTCCTCTCGATATATTAAATATATCTCTGGTGGAATTGTTTAAATCCACCAGAAAGTTTTTAAAGACTCTTGTTTTTAATTACTCTTGTTTTGATTCATTAAAGTTTATATTCCGCATTGTGCTAATCAAAACAAATATATCTATAATCGAGTTGAACATTTTTATTTCAAGAAAAAGTTCAAGAATTCCATTCAACCCCCCTTCTGTAATTCTTGTTATATTGTTAAGGGACTAACAATTGGTATTAGAGCAGGCTCTTCATCTACAAAGAGTTTAAAGATCAAAACAATACAGCAAGATGAACAAGAAAGATGTTGGAGTCAAGATTCCTTTTCTTGATAAAGATAATTACCATCATTGGAAGGTAAAGATGCATCTTCATATGCTTTCTCAAGATGAGGCCTATGTGGACTACATAGAAAGAGGCCATCATGTTCCAATGAGAGCTGCAACAGGAAATGAACCATCTCTCCAAAGCCAAGGCATGAATGGTCTGAACCTGATCTTGAACAAGTCAGGAAAGATAAAAAGGCCATGAACATTCTGTTCAATGGTGTTGATGCAGATATGTTTGATAACATCATCAACTGCAAGACTGCCAAGGAAGTTTGGGACACAATACAGATAATCTGTGATGGTACTGAGCAAGTAAGAGAAAATAAAATGCAGCTCCTGATTCAGCAATATGAGCATTTTCACAATGAAGAAAGTGAGTCACTCACTGACATTTTTAGTAGATTCCAAAAGCTACTAAATGCTCTTAAATTGCATGGAAGAGTCTATCAAACTAAAGACTCCAATCTGAAATTTCTCAGATCTCTTCCAAAGGAATGGAAACCAATGACAGTCTCATTGAGAAACTATCAAGATTATAAGGAGTTTACTTTGGAGAGACTGTATGGCATTCTGAAGACCTATGAGCTTGAAATAGAGCAGGATGAAAGAATGGAGAGAGGAAAGAAGAAAGGAGGATCCTTTGCACTAGTGGCTGAACTGGAAAAGGAGAAGGAAGTGAAGATGAAAGCTGTGGAATCAACTTCAAAGGCCTGTGAAAGCAAGGGTAAAGGGCTAGCTGCAGAAAGTGAAGATTCTTTGAGTCAAGATGACATGGAGGACATTGATGAGCACCTAGCATTCCTTTCAAGAAGATTTGCCAAGCTCAAGTTCAAGAAGAACTTTGGAGCTGCCAAGCCAAATAGAAACATGGTGGATAAGTCAAAATTCAAGTGTTTCAAATGTGGCTTGGCAGGGCATTTTGCAAATGAGTGTAGAAAGTCAGATTCCAGTAAGAAGAGATTTGAGTCTGTGGATTATAAGCAAAAATACTTTGATCTACTCAAACAGAAGGAAAGGGCTTTTATTACACAAGAGAATGACTGGGCAGCTGATGGTTTGGATGAAGATGAGGATGTCAGCTATGTCAATCTAGCCCTTATGGCCAAATCTGATGAAACAGAGACAAGTTCCTCAAGCAATCAGGTAATTACTACAAACCTTGCACATTTATCTAAAGCTGAGTGTAATGATGTGATAAATGACATGTCTACAGAATTGTATCATTTGCGTGTTACACTTAAGTCCCTCACTAAAGAAAATGCTAAAATCAAAGAAAACAACTTGTTTTTGAGTGAGAGGAATAATGTGCTTGAGTCTCAGTTTGTTGAGTTTGAGAAACTAAAAATTGAGTGTAGAATTGCTAAGGAGGAATTAACTGAGTCCTTGAAAAAGGAAGAAATTTTAAAGAAGCAACTTGATCGTGAACAGGAGGTGATTAAAGCATGGAAAACATCCAGAGATATTCATGCTCAAATCACCAAGGTTCAAGGAATTGAGTCATTTTGTGATGAAGCCTGGAAAAAGAATAAGGAGAAACTAGAACCTATTTTGGTAGATGGATTGCTGACAGATGTCTCGACGGATGATGAGAACTATCCGTCGGATAACAAAATGTGTTATCCGTCGAATGATAAAAATCCTAATCCGTCGGCTGTGAGCAAACCCATTAGCAAAGCCAAATTAACCAAGCTAAATGAAAAGTATGGGTCTGTTTCCAAGAACTTTGTTTCAGGGGAGTCAAGTCAAGCCAAGAAAGGGAAGAAGGCTAATGTTGGTCACATGACTGTCAAACAGTTGAGTGACAGACTTGAGAAGATAGAGGTAAAAACAGAGACTAAAAGGAAAAACAATAGGAATTGTAAAGTAGGGATTAACAAACATAATAACTACACACCTGACAAATATGATCCTAAAAAAATCTGTGTCAAATGTGGTAGTGTAAATCATTTGTCTGATAATTGCAAATCTGCCATGCCTACTCCCATGTCTGTTCAGCCTCAATTCTCTAACATGAATGCCATGCCTCCTATGCCTGTTAATGCTATGCCTACACAGAACATGAATGCACAGTTTGCTAACATGCCATTTGCACCTAATCCATATTATGCTGCATACAATATGCCTCAAATGCCATTTAGTATGCCTTACTGGAATAACATGTTTGCACCAAGCATGCCATTTCCTGTTAGCCATAACATGCATAATAATTCTGTTGCATCTAGTGGTTTCAAAGGCCCAACCCAAATGACTAAGGAAGAATCTGAAATTCCTAAGTCAAATGAGTTAAAACCTAAGAAACAGAAGAAGAAAGCTAACAAGGCAGGACCCAAGGAAACTTGGGTACCAAAATCAACTTGATTTGATTTTGATGTGTGCAGGGAAACAGAAGGAATCTTTGGTACTTGGATAGTGGTTGTTCAAGATACATGACTGGTGATTCTACCCTGCTCACAGAGTTTGAAGAGAGAGCTGGCCCAAGTATCACTTTTGGAGATGACAATAAAGGTTATACTATGGGATATGGCTTGATTTCAAAGGACAATGTCATCATTGAAGAGGGTGCCTTAGTGGATGGTCTCAAACACAATCTGTTGAGTATCAGCCAGCTTTGTGATAAAGGCAACTCAGTAACCTTCAACAAAGAAACCTGTGTTGTGATTAATAATCAAAACAACAAAGTGGTTCTCACTGGTGTGAGAAGAGGAAATGTGTATCTAGCTGACTTCAACTCAACTAAAGCAGAATCTGTAACTTGTCTTCTCAGTAAAGCAAGTCAAGATAAAAGTTGGCTATGGCACAAGAAGCTATCCCATTTGAACTTCAAGACCATGAATGAGCTGGTAAAGAAAGAGCTGGTTAGAGGCATTCCTCTGGTGGAGTTTACAAAGGATGGACTGTGTGATGCCTGCAAAAAAGGGAAGCAATTTAAAGCATCTTTCAGGAAGAAACTTGATTCAGCAATTGAAGAACCTCTGCAAGTGCTTCACATGGATTTGTTTGGACCAGTCAATGTATTGTCAATCTCAAAGAAAAGATTTTTCCTAGTAATTGTAGATGATTTCTCAAAGTTCTCTTGGACCTATTTCCTAAAGTCCAAAGATGAAGCTAGTGAAATCATCATCAATCACATAAGGCAAGTTAACAATCATCCTGATTTCAAAGTTAGAAGAATCAGGAGTGACAATGGAACTGAGTTCAAGAACTATGTCATGAGAGCATTCTGTGAGGAAAATGGGATCTTGCATGAGTTTTCAGCAGCAAGGACTCCATAACAGAATGGAGTAGTGGAAAGAAAGAATAGATCTCTTATTGAAGCTGCAAGGACAATGCTTGAAGAATCAAAATTACCAACATATTTCTGGGCTGAAGCTGTCAACACTGCATGCTACACTCAGAACATCTCTCTGATTAATCAAGCAAAATGAAAGACACCTTATCAATTGTTCAAAAACAAGAAGCCAACTCTGAACTTTCTTCATGTCTTTGGCTGTAAATGCTATATTCTGAGAAATCAAACTGATCAAAATGGGAAGTTTGATGCTAAAGCAAATGAAGGAATTTTTGTTGGATATGCTGTTGGTAAAGCATATAGAGTCTACAATCTAAGAACCAACATTATTGTTGAATCTATACATGTTGTGTTTGATGATAAAAAGATTGAAGGACTAAAAGATGGAGATTACCATGAGAGCCTCAAATTCGACAATGTTGAGATGGTCAGTGATGAAAGTGATGATGAGAGTGATCAAGAAAAAGGGTCTAAGGATAATGCAGACAAATCTACTACAAATGAAGCACAAAACTCAACATCCGTCGAGTTACATAATGCTTCATCCGTCGGAAGGCAATCTGTATTATCCGTCGAAAGACAACCTGCCTCATCCGTCGATACTTAAAATTCACCATTCGTCGGGTTATCAAAAGGAGCAGGAAGTCAAGGCAGATCACCCATAGAAAGCACCCCAATCTCAAATCAAAGATCCACAAACTCAGGGGGAGTTTCTAGCAATCAAAACTCAATCACACATCAAGACAACATTGAGGTCTCTTCATCTAGGGCTAATCTACCTCAACCAAGAAAATGGACAAAAGATCACCCCTTTGAACTGATTATTGGTGATGTTTTTTCCAGAGTTCAAACCAGGAGAGCAACTCAAGAAGAATGTCTATACAACAGCTTCCTGTCTAAGGAAGAACCAAAGAAGGTAGAAGAAGCCTTATTAGATCCTGATTGGATTTTAGCTATGCAAGAGGAGCTAAACCAATTTGAAAGGAATAAAGTATGGAAGCTGGTACCCAAGCCTAAAGGAAAGAATCCAATAGACACCAAATGGGTATTCAGAAATAAGATGGATGAAAATGGCATAGTAGCAAGGAACAAAGCAAGATTGGTTGCTAAAGGCTATTGTCAGCAAGAAGGTATAGATTTTGATGAAACATTTGATCCTGTTGCAAGACTTGAAGCCATCAGAATCTTCTTAGCCTATGCAGCCCATGCCAATTTCAAAGTCTATCAAATGGATGTCAAAAGTGCCTTTCTGAATGGAGATTTGGAGGAAGAAGTGTATGTAAGTCAACCTCCTGGCTTTGAAGATCCAAATTTCCCAGAGTATGTCTATTATCTACTGAAAGCACTTTATGGACTGAAGCAATCACCTAGAGCCTGGTATGACACTTTATCAAAGTTCCTTTTGGAAAGTCACTTCACAAGAGGTACTGTAGATAAAACTTTATTTTTCAGAAATGTGAATGGCTCTAACATACTTGTTCAAATTTATGTAGATGGTATTATTTTTGGCTCTACAGATGAGAAACTTTGTAAAAAGTTTGCCAAACTGATGCAAAGCAAGTATGAAATTAGTATGATGGGAGAACTAACTTACTTTCTTGGTTTACAAGTTAAGCAAGTTAGTGATGGAATATTCATCAGTCAAACTAAATATATTTTTGATCTTTTTAAGAAGTTTGATCTAATGGATTGCACATCTGCAAAAACTCCCATGGCCACTGCAACTAAGCTTGAACTAAACACTACTGAAAAGTCTGTGGACATTTCAAGTTATAGAGGCATGGTTGGCTCACTTCTATACTTAACAGCCAGTAGGCCAGATATAATGTTTGCTACACATTTGTGTGCTAGATTTCAGGCTGATCCTAGAGAGTCTCATTTGATAGCTATTAAAAGAATTTTCAGATATCTCAAAGGAACGCCAAACCTTGGCATTTGGTATCCTAGAGATTTTGGTTTTGATCTAACTGGTTATTCAGATGCAGATTATGCAGGTTGCAGAATTGATAGAAAAAGCACAACAGGAACCTGTCAATTTTTAGGAGACAAGCTTGTATCCTGGTTCAGTAAAAAGCAAAATTCAGTTTCTACTTCCACAGCTGAAGCTGAATATATTGCTGCTGGCAGTTGCTGTGCACATATTTTATGGATGAAAAATCAATTGCTAGACTATGGTTTGCAAGTTGAAAGGATTCCTATTTTCTGTGACAACACAAGTGCAATTGCCATCACTGAAAATCCAGTACAACATTTAAGGACAAAGCATATAGACATCAACATGTAATGAATGGTACTGTAGAGTTACATTTTGTTCCAAGTGAGAAGCAACTTGCAGATATTTTTACCAAGCCACTGGATGAATCCACCTTTTCTAGGTTGGTAAGTGAGGTAGGTATGCTTAATTACTCTTGAATTTATCTGTATTATTCTTGCAATTTGAAAAGAAGCCAGAAATTTAGTTGATTTTTAGTCTTGGATGAAATTTTGGCTAAGTCAAAATTTGTATCTCGACGGATGACCATTATCTATCGGGTTGAGTCATCCGTCGATATACAAATTGTAAATAAAAATCAATTACTTTTCTGGAATATTTTAAAGCTCGACGGATAACATTTTATCCTCATCTATCGAAGTATCTAAATCTGAACCGTTAATTCCCTGAACATTATCCATCGAGTATACTTACAGTTTATAAGCATTACACGACGGATAATGGGTGGAATTTTTAAAGCTTATTTTAAAAACGGTCTTTTTAGGCAATTTCTATTGGGTAATTTACTTCTCTTTATTATTTTCATCCGTTGAGTCTGAGCAAAGTATAAAAGCCTATTTCATTTTAATCATTTTCTTTTATCATTCTCAAATTCAACTATGTTATTTCATTCTCTCTCAAGCAAAAATCCTCTTTCTCTTCAAGCTTTTCTTCTCTAACAATGGCACCCGTAGTAAAGATCATGTCACAGACTAGGTTCATCTATGAGAAGAACAACTTCACTGCCTTGGTCAACAAGGGGATTCAGCAATCTGAAGACTATCATAAGATAATGGACTTCGTGAAGAACTGCAAGTTAAGTTTTGCTATGCTGGAATCACCCACAATCTATTGTGAAGTTGTTGAGGAAATGTGGACAACAACAATCTACAACTCTACTGGCAAAACCATCACTCTGACCATCAAAGTTAATGATTTCTGTATCAATAGTGATGTAATAAAAGCATGTTTCAAGATTCCTGATGATAATGTAACTGCACCACACACTGACACTGATATTGTCAATATGCTTAATTCCATTTATTATGCACTTCCTACTGCAAAACTAAGTGAAATTTAGAAGACTAGGTCTTAGGAAGGAATGGAGTTACTTGTGTGATGTAGTAACTAAAGTCTTTTCTGGAAAAATCAGTAATTTTGATTCTGTGAACATTTCCATGCTTAATATGCTATACATGCTAGTTACAGACAAATATTATAATTTCAGTGACCTTGTTGTGTATGAGTTAGGTTTTAAATTAGGTGACTTAGCCAAAAGAGGAAAGAATATTTACTATGCTAGATTTTTTATGCTTTTGGCTAACCATCTTTGTCAAGAGATTGAACTTGAGAACCCAAATAACAAATTAGCTTGTTGGGTTCAAGAGAGAAGAATCATTGCAGACTTGAACAGAGCCAACCATCACAAGGATGTGCCAATGTTCTATTTTCCTGTAATGCTGACACCTCAGGTAAGTAAGGTAAGTTTATCTATACCCTCAACTATTCCAATCTCTTCTATTTCTTTGACTTCAGGCATAGCTATGGCAACTGTGAAAATGACCAAACAGTTGCCTGCCAAAGCTGCCAAAACAACTGCAATTCCCAAATCCAAATCAAAGAAAACCCCCTCTGGTATCTCTCAAAAGTACCAGTTGAAATATCTACCAAAACCAAAGAGGGGAGTGTGAAGGAGGGTAAGATAGGCGAGGGAAGGGGTGAACATCAAAGAAACCCCAAGGATAAGGGTGGAGAGATGAGTGAATCCCAGCCTAGCCACACTGCAGTTTCTCAACAAACTGCAGTGCTTAAAAAGGACAGAAGCTCACTTCTAGCTGCATCCTCCCAAAAGGATGTGGCTATTGAACAAAGCTCTCATCCAAGAGCACAGGCCAAGAGGGTTAGGGACACAAGCTCACACCAAACTTACACTAGAAAGAAGAAATCTAAAATAACTGGGGATGCATAGGGCACACAATTAGTGTAAACTGGTGCTAAAGACACAGTCCCTGCACCTTCTCAAATTCAGATTGATGTGGCTCCAATGAATGAGGAGTCACATCCAAAATCTCTCATTATAGAAGCCACTGAAACACAATACTCACCAACCAACTCACTGGAAGTGGACATGATAAACAATTCAATTCCTGATTCCCCTTCTTTAACTCTGTTGGGGAAGCCAAAATCCAGTGCAAGTGAGCATCATCTTTTAGATGATTTGTTGGCTCACTTGCCAATTCTTTCTGATTCTATTGTGACATCTGTGCCTCAAATAACTTCAATCAACATAGAGTCAACAATAGTTTCTCTTCCCACCTCATTCATTTCCACTCTCTCGATGGATATTGCTCATCCGTCGAGTAGTGATTGTATCCCGACGGATAAGCTTAACAGCAGTTATCCGTCGGATAGCTTTACCACTCACCCGACGGATATCACTTATTCGTCGAGTGTCTCTGCACAACTTCAAACTTCAATAATTTCAAGTGCAGAAGATTTGGTGGTAATACAATCACTCTTAGGACTGAGAGAGGAGAGTGCATTGAGTGAGAGGCTGGGTTGCTCCCAGGCAAAAGGAGAGGAAAAGAGTGAATCTCAGCAATCCATTCATTCAGGATTGGCAAAAGTGAGTGAGAGGAGTCCCACCTTAGTAGGTGAAGGTGAGGGTGTGAGGGTGGGGAGCCAGGGTGAGACCCTGATGCAACAAAAGAGAGAACATGAGAGAAAAGCAGGTACTGGAGAAATAAGGATGGAACCAGCCATTGCTAGTGAGTCAATGATTGTGGATGATGCTGAAAAGGAAAGACAATTTCAGCAACATTACAAAGCTGTAATTGATAACATTTCCTTGGATACTGACACTTTTACTCACCCTGTTTCAGCCTATCAACTGTTGGCTGCTCAGGGCAATATGGAGGCAGAGCAGACTTTGCACTTAGTGCACACCACAGAATCTCTTCAAAGAGATAAAGCTGCTGTAAACAGGATGCCTCCTCAAGCTGGAGAGCCATCTGAAGAATTTGGAGTAAATTCTGATGATGATGACTCTAGTTCTTTGAATGGTAGCATGAACTTAGGGGGAGCTGAAGGCCCAAGTTCTGCTTTAAGTGTACCTGAATGGGCATGGGCAAAGGAATTTACACCAGGACAATTTGAGGTGTCTTTGGTAAAACAAGTAACAGCTATTCAGCAAGCCCTTCAGGAAGCTTCAGATGCTGGTACCAAGGCTGTTCTTAAAGCTCATCTAGACTCTTTGCACTTAATGAAGATCCAACACTCAAGATAGAATATCAGTGTGGATGAATTGAAAAAGGAGATAGCTGACTTAAAGACATACAACTCTGAGAAGCTGGATTCAATAATGCCATATGGTACCATGCATGATCTATTACTAAGGTTGAGAAGAGAATCAGATTCTGACAAGAAGATAGCCAAGATGGAGTCCAGAGTTCAAGTTATTGAGAATTCAGTGGCTCTACTTCTTCAAAATCAACAGACTCAGACAAATCTTCTCATGCAACTGGCTAAAGCACAAGGCCTAACTCCTCCACTTGATGATAACAAAAAGGGGGAGAGAGAATCAAGTAAGGGGGAGAAAGGACCAATTGAGGGGGAGAACATTTTAGTTCAAATCAGCAAAGTAATTGTACCTTCAATTACTATCTCCAAGCCACCAGTTGCAGATGGTATAGATCTTATAAATGCAGCAGCAGCAAATTTGAAAGATGCTGATAAAGAAGAGTTGACTCTGATCAACTGGAAAAAGATTGATGAGGAAATACAGAAAAAGTTTCAATTAGTCAAGGAACCAGATCAGTCAGCCATCCATCACTCTCATGTCAAGCCAATCAATGTGAATGAGATGAGCATGAACTATCTGGAGAAAGGACAATCTTCCTGCATCAAGACTAAAAAGGCTGAGATAATTCTTAAACCAAGGGCAAACTATCCAAATTCATCTTTGAAGAACCCTATGGATACTGTGTATGAGATACCCAAGCCTGATGAAAAGAAGCTTCTGTCAAGATCTATTCTCCTCTACAAAGATCCAGCTGATTCAGTCTCAAGAAAGAGAATTGCAAAGATATTCAGAAATGGGAAGGAAATTTGTGTGGTAGCTGGACATCCACAATTTGCTCATGCAAAGGAAGAAGAAAAAGTCAGATTGAAGCAGGAAAAGAGGCAAGCTGCTCTAGATGCAAAGAAGTCTAAACAAAAGAAAGAACAGTTTGCTATCTTGACCAAGCTACAGGCTGTGAACTCTTCTCAACAAATTCCCTCTCAACCAACTCAAGCTACTGAATCAAAGAAGAAGATTGAAGAACAGAAGAAATCTCCAAGAAAGAAAGAACTGGCTAAAAGAACAAAAAGAAAGTTGGATATTGTTAACAAGGAATTGGAAGATCAATTTCCAATGGAATCCACTAAAGCTGAAACTCAAGCATCAAAGCCCTCTGTGGTATTTGAAGACATAAGGGTGGTGGACCCCTACAGGAACATACATGGAGAGCCTATTGTGCCAAAGGATGAGCCAATAGAGTGGGATAAATTACCAATTCATGACTTCAACTTGCCAATTCTCACCAAGCCAAGAAGGACAAAATCAAGGGTAGTCAAGAAAGTGAAGTTGTCACCTCTCAAATCCAAGGCAGTAGTCAAAGCTCAACTCAAGATCAACAAGGGAGACTACTTGTACTTGTGTGACATCAAAGAATTCTCAGACCTAAACCTTTATCTGGAGGAGCTGGATGAGGTAAGGGCAATTGATGCATACAGAAACCTACCTGAAAGGTTGGTATTCAAGTACAAAGGAGGAAGAGAGATTCAGTGGCCTCTTTATAGGATACTTCAAGAAAGCCAAGCTGTGTTGATCAAAGTCTATTCATCCTTCAAGAAAAACTTTGGGTTTAATGTATGTAACACCCCCAAATCCGGGGTCGGGGATCCAGGTTGTCACGAGTTCCATTTCCCTTAATAACACCCAATCTTAATAATTACTCAACTACTCTGTACTGTGACCCCACAATAAACACACACACCATACGTTATAGTCTCAGAGATGAACATCCAAAAATAACCACAAGTCATTTTATTCCACAATTATCTGCCAATACACCTTAAAAGGTTTTCTGAATAAATTTACATTTCTTTGCCATTATTACAATTCATAATTATACATAAATCTGGTACATTAGAAATTGAAAGCCTAGCCTATTGGTAGTTCCTACCTCAGCTACGGCGGCATCAATGCTTCTAGAAAACTGCGGAACGTCTCCTAATCGCTTGCAAATCGGGAGCTTGGTCCTGTTCATCCTTTCTATCTGTTGTTGTGTGATGAAAGAAGAAAGCAAGGGTGAGCAGCAAGCCCACCAAAATAATATGTATAATGATTAATAGTATATGAGCCTTCTCTTAGTACTCATGAAAGTCTTGGTCAAAAGAAATGAACCAAGTTGATATCTTAATGCGATGAAGTCGCAAAATATTCAGTATATATATATATACTTTTCAAAATATTGGAAGTCCTCTTCCATGCATAATACACACAAAGTTCCAGTTTATAACTGTATATATAAAAAAAAATCGTTGCAAGGTGATCTCATATATCTAACCTTGTCTCAACATTTTTCCGAAAATCTTTGTCATACATAAGACAATTATTAATTAGATATAAGTTTAAAAGATGAAGTTACCAAATACTTGACTACACTTATATCATTTATAAAGCTACTTGAACTACCACTGTTCAAAGTATAATGAGCTTTTACCAGTTCATCACATAGATGAGACTACAAGACAAGATTTGAATAGATTAAATCTTTAAAATATTATTAAAGGAAATGAAGTTATGACATACTTCATTAAGTCTGATATATATATATATATATATCCACATATACATCTTCCTTTATACATTTCCTGAAAACCTCTGTCATGTAAAGTATGAACAGAATTGCAATATCCAATAAGTTTGGAAAGGAAAAGAATTTTGGCATAAACCAGATATCTTGCTGATCAGGCGAAGATACCCATAAGTAACCTTTTCTACTAGTAGATGGACGAATTCCCCACTGGTCATCACCCTGGTCTCAATAGGACCTTATACTGGACTGCCACTCAGCCACTTATGCATTTGATGGACTCCCACTGAGCCACTTACACTATCATGGACACCCACTGAGCCCATGTTGCTTATGCCAACTCAATAGATGGACTTACTTCCCGAACGTTGGGTAAGTAATCAATTCATTTACCAAAACTGCAACCTTGTTGCGAATATAAAATACATCACAGAGCCGGATCCCTCAGGTTTTGAGCGAGTATTTAAATCCCCTTAAAAAGGAAGATCTTAAATATAAAAATGAGTTTTGGGATCCGCTCTAACTTTTAAAAATCATTTTGAAGACTCGAAAACACTTTATAGAGTGTTTGGAGTAAAGCTGATTTAATGAAGTAAATCAGTCCCCAGAATATTTAGAAAATGACTGAATATTATTAATTAAATAATATTCCCATAAAGAATAATCTTTATAAAAATAATTAAAGTAGAAGTATTAAAACTTATACTTGAAATGAATATTAAATATCCAAAGATATACCTATACGAAAGTACTATCTTTATTTGAATAATCAAAAGTGAGTTTGATTATCGACACCTTATTCTTTAATAAAATAAAGAATATATCTCAGCAAATAATCGGAGTCATAGATCCTCAAATGAATATTCAAATAATATTCATTAAATAATATAAACTGAGTCATAAGCCCTCGAATGAATATTCAAATAATATTCAATAAATAATATAAAAGAGTCATAAGCCCTCGAATGAATATTCAAATAATATTCAGATAAATAAATAAAAGGGTCATAAGCCCTCGAATGAATACTCAAAATAATATTCAATTAAGTAAAATAAAGGTATCGAATAAACCTTATTCGATCAATAGTTTTAAAAACTATATCCATATATATATAAATATATATATATATAATATACTCGGGAACATCGACTCCCGGTTTAGAAATATGTTTACCTTTTATCCCCTATACTAAGGGTATACGCAACTACTTGCTTATTTCTAGCATAGGTATTATGCAACTATAAGCATTGATATCAACAGATAGATAACCAGATTACAAAACAGACATGCATATATACCATATCAGCATGCTCCAATATATCGCAAAATTTGCTAATAACAATCATGCAATATCACAAGATAATGCATATACATATATTTACATCACAACAACAGTATAACGGGTAGAAAACTTGCCTGAGCGACTGGGGGTTACGAATGGCTCGGGACGAGTCTGGTAACCTATAAACAACAAGTAAGTTGGAATTAAACCAAAGTCACTTGTAAATCTATACTTTAACTAACTTAGACTCTAACGCTTGTTTTGCGCTTACTGATTTTCTTAAGTCACTCGAGTACCCTCGGCTCCACCATTTTTAATAAATTAAGCATTACGAATTTTAAGGCGATTCCTTCGCGAGTGTCTTACCAACTGCCTAACACTCTTACCATAATTGTTTCATACATTAATTAACCCTTTTTGGTCTTTAACCTATGTTTCAAAGTAAGGTGAGGGGAAATGTTTCGTTCGCGAAACGCCGTTACTTGAAACGGTCGTTTCTCCTAAACCGTGCATCGGAATCGAACTAACTACATATCAAAACGAAGCTCGTAACACGAGCTATCTAGACATGGCAATGGTCATAATCTAGCAGGGGGTTCTCGGGTCCTAATGTTATGCACAAAAACAGTCTAAAGAAAATCGGACGTTACGACGGCTATGTTTACGCGATTTCCCAAATTTAAACCATTCAAAAACCATCACAATTCAACCTCAAATCAATCATACAACCAACATCCATCCAAACCACATCATAACAGCCCCAACCAATTCAAGTTTAACATTCATACTTATGCCTAAGCTTAACTTTAACCATACTTAAGTTCTTTTAATCAAAACAACAACATTTACCAATCCAACAACATCCCAAAACTCACTAATCTCTACATACACAACCATCAAGCCTCTCATGAACTAAAATACTCATATTATGCTCTTAACATTCAATAACAAAGCTTGGTTAAGAGATTATACCTTCCTTGAAGCTTTTTAACACAACACAAGAGCTTTGAATGCCTAAAGAACCTTGATCCTTGCTTGTATAACCTTAATCTTTCATAAAAACTCAAGAAAACTAAAGTTATTTCTTGAAGGTTACTATTCACCATCTTCTTCCTTGATTTATAGAAAAAGATTGGCTTGGAATTAGAAGCTTAAACTTATAGGAAGTATGTAACTATCCATGGGGAAGCTTAGATAATTACCTTGCTAAATAGTAAGTGGTGGAGCTTGGATCTTCAAATTTTAAGAAATGGGCCGAGAGCTAGCTTGGGAAGAAAGAGATTTTTGTGTTTTGTTTGATGAAAATGAAATGATTTGCTTGGTTGGTTGATTTTTGTGTTGTTTTTGGTTAATGACTTAATTAACCTTGATTTTGTGTGGTTATAATTCAACCACACTTCCTTCCCTTCTATGTCATGCTTGTGTCACCTTGCACATGTCATAATGCTCCCACTTGTCCACACCTTGTGGTTTGATGATGTCACAATCCCTGGCTTCTTGTACAAGCTTGTCTCTTGGTCACTTATTTGTTTTACGGTTCACTTATCTTTCGTTCTCGTTTATCGTTTGAGGGATCATACCCGGGATCTTATTACTTAGGTTCCCTTAACCTTTCTCAATATATTATATTCCTTTTATGATCCTCTCCTATAATCCTTTAATTTCAATCCTTTTTATCCTGTTACCTTATACTCAATTCTCTCCATATCTTGTGGATTTCCGGGAAAAATCAAAGTGTTCGGAATTGGATTCTGACGATCTTTACATACACTTATATACCACATAGAGTACTAATAATATCCCATAAGATCAATAACAGAACCCCTACATAGCGTGGCATGAAAAGTTTTCTCGTTCAGCAAAAACACTATTCATAAGGGTTTCAAAATTTCTCAAAAATTGGGGTTATTACAATGTAACTGCAAGAAGATTAGTATTGAAGAAGATTGAAGAGCTAAGGAGTGTTAGAGCCAAAGATGCACTACCCAAAACTCTTAACATCCCATACACAGGGAGAAGAGTGCATCTAAGGCCCTACTGGCTGATGGAATTCATGGATGACAAGGGTGTGAGAAGATTCTTCAGATTAGAAGACCAATTGAGTATCTCTAGCAATGAGACTCTCTTGGAAATACAAGAAATGTTAGATCTCTCAGAATCTGATGAATTAGAATTCCACAGACAGCTCCAGAATCAAATTGAAGAAAACAACAGAAAGCTTGGAAGAAGATCCAGACCTTCAAGAAACTAGAAAAATCTGCTCAGGCTAGAGGAGCATCTTGAACTGACTGTGAGCCAAACCTTGTATATCCTGTTTAAATTGAAGCACTCTCAGTTTTATCTACTTATCTTTGAAGATATATGTTTAGGATGTTTTGTTATCATCAAGTATCTCTTAATTTATGGCTATAATTCCAGTAGACATAAATTGGGGGAGATTGTTGTGAATATATTGTGTACTTGATGATTACCTAAACAAAACATCTAAGTAAATTTTTCTTAGTGAAATAATGTAGCACTCGACGGATAAGAATTATAGTCCCGACGGATAACTCGTTTTATTCCCGACGGATGAGTAACTTATTATCCATCGAGTGAATAGCTTATGTAATAATAAGTTTGTAGCACAATGTTGTATGCACCTTTGTATAGAATCTGTAGTAGTATATAAGTCATGTTGACTTTAACTAGATATGCAGAATAGGTTGATTAACTGTACATAAGCAATGTCTTATAATTCTGTATAAGTGAAATGAAGTCAAGTGCCAAAATAGCTATCAACGGATGCTTAACAAAGCTTCGACGGATGATCAAATGACTTTCAACGGATGTTTAAAATAGCAGTCGACGGATGATCAAGTAAGTCATCGACGGATGATCTGAAAGTCGACGGATGATCATATCAAGATTCAAACATCAGTTGAACAGTGAAAGCTGACACACAGTCGTCGAGTTGGATACAAACACACTGTGGAAGCCCATTAACTGGGTAATAGAGGACGAAAAGCAGCAAAGATCAAGACTGTTAGATTTTATATTTATTCAGTTCTTTTGACTTTGTAATCTTGGTAATATATAAACCAAGAGAGTAGCAAATAGAAAAATAACTAAGAGAGCTAAGAAACAAACACAGAGAAATCTTTGTAAGCACTATCTTTAGCATTTCTTGTGTTCTTAGTAGTTCTATTTTGTATAAGCAGCTGTGAGCATTTCTGCACACAGAGTCCTCTCGGTATATTAAATATATCTCTGGTGGAATTGTTTAAATCCACCAGAAAGTTTTTAAAGACTCTTGTTTTTAATTACTCTTGTTTTGATTTATTAAAGTTTATATTCCGCATTGTGCTAATCAAAACAAATATATCTATAATCGAGTTGAACATTTTTATTTCAAGAAAAAGTTCAAGAATTCCATTCAACCCCCCTTCTGTAATTCTTGCTATATTGTTAAGGGACTAACAAAATTTGAGTGCAACTGGTCTAACTTTTGATCCTTTCCTCTTGCTTCTTTCCTCCATCTCTAGTTCATGAGTTTTCAAAACTCCATAGATCTCATCTAGAGGTGTGATGTCAAGTTGATAGTTATCCCTGATTGATGTGACTTTAAAGTTCCACTTTTCAGGAAGAGCAAGTAGGAACTTCAAATTTGATTCCTCCAAATCATATTCTTTGTTGACAAGGGATAAGTCATTCAGCAACTTTTGAAATCTGTCATAGATCTCAGTTAGGGATTCACTGTCCTTTGAGTCAAAGTGCTCATATTCTTGAGTAAGTATTGTCCTCATGTTCTTCTTGATAGCAGTTGTATCTTGACACTTTACTTCTAAAGCATTCCATATCTCTTTTGTTGTTTTACATCCAATGACTTTATTGGATATAACATTATCAAGATTGTTGTGCAGGATATGTCTAACCTTAGCATCCTTCATGATAGACGAGATATCTTCAGGAGTATAGTCCTTCTTGTCTTTGTCTATCATATTCTCTGGTTCTCCTGCAAGCGAAACAGCTACTTTCATTGATTTGTGAGGACCATCATAGATCATGTTTATATATTCAGGATCTGTGGCTTACAAACACATGGTCATCCTGACTTTCCATATTGGATATTCATGTACTTTCAGGATGGGCACCTTGATTGCTTCATACCAACTCATGTTGCTGCTTATCTGTGATGTAGATGGGGGTTGTGGTTTCAGATCCAGATTTCGTGTTTCTTCTTCTCCTTTGTCTGATATGGTTGATTAATCTTCAGATCTTCAACTATTTATACGTTAATATCAAGCTCTGATACCAATTATTAGGCCCTTAATCAACAATAGAGGGGGGGTGAATGCAGTTAACATAATCAACTCGACAAAGTTTCAACAGAATCAACAGTTTTTATATTGAACAATCATACAAAAATATGAATGAAATACAACTAAACATGCAACATGAATCTTTATGAATCTATATGGACACACACAAACTAATCCTTACATTATCATCCCCAAACTTAAAATTTTCAATGTCCTCATTGAAGGTAATAATAAGGATTTCGGGCATACCTAGTTATCAGAAAAATCACCCTCCTTGGGTGGAGTATCAGGTGGCGGATACACAGAATTAGCACCAAATATCGGCCAATAAACCTCAACACCAGTGGCTCAGAAAGCAGTCCCAAATCCTGTGTCTAGTCGGCCATAAAACGACTGTGCATATCATGCATCGCATCCATGCATCTGGCCAATCTCCAAAACTGCGTATCGCCAAGCCCAGAACCATCCCCTGCCTCCTGCTGAGCACGCAAAGAACTAGCCTCTCCACTAGCAGCTCTTCAAGCTGCACGCCTAGCCGGAGAAGAACCACCAGCACAAGCCTGATTGGCTGGCTGGCCTCGTGGCAGATGGTCATAAGTTTAACCCAGACCCGTCTCATCAACTTTTCCATCATACCATTCCTGCATGACTGAGATTGTGGAGCTATCAATAGGAGCGCTCGACATCTGCAACTGCTCCAACTCAGGCCAACGAACACCAACCGAAACACAAAGCTTCGTCACAATAGAGGCATGGGGAATCGCCCCCGATGTCCTGCTTTGTAGAAACCGTATCATATTATTGATATATCACCTGGCCGAGATCTACATACTCCTCATTCAAGATCTCCTAAAGTAAAATAGCACGATCAACAGTAACATCATGCTGATGCGAATAAGGCATAATATTGGCACACACAAAAGCATTCCATGCTCGAGCATACATGTTCATGCATGCAGCCAGAAAAGTGAGCGGCTCATTAGTGCCCTTCTTACACTTCAACAGTGTTCCCAGAACATACAACTCAGCCATAATATAGTTAAGATTAAAATCCTCCCTCGACTTGCTCACCCAGTTCTCTTGCATCGGCTTTATTGCGGGTTGATTAATGACCCGACGACTAGCCTTCGGTATGTAATCCACCATCAAGCCACGAACCATAGAAAACTCATTCTTGTCCGCCCTTACATTCGCATAAAACTCCGGAACAATGCTCATCAGGACAACAGCAGGTACCTCACAGAAAGTTTACCATCCCATCTCAGTAATCATCTCCAAGAGCTTTCCATCTCACACAATGGGTAAGAAACCCCTCTCCTTAGCAATTGATTTCGACAACAATCTCGTAAACTCAACTTGAGCATCCGTAGAAGAAAATATGTTTTTCGCTCCACTAGCACTCGAATCACTAGAGCTGCTCCCCACCACGATTCTCGATCTTTTGAGTTCCATGAGAACTATAGAGATTTTGTGTGTAAGTAGTGAATAGTAAAAACTAGGGTTTTGAAATTGGAATGTATGTGATAGAGATGTATGTAGGATGTATGTATATATAGAATATATGTGGGATGGGGGTGAGATTGTTTGGGAATAGGAATTAGGGTGAAAAAGGGTTAAAAACGGGCTGGGTTGTTTTTGTTTGTTTTTCAAATTTTTCTGTATTTTTTTCTTTTTCCAAAACCTTTGCGTGGCCGGCCCGCATCTCCGCGTGGCCGCCGTGTTTCTGCCAACCGCGCGCCGCCCCTCTTCTGGCACGGGCGCGCCGTGCTTATGGAAAATCAGATTTTTTTTTGTTTTTTTTTCTTGTCGAACCTACTATACAACAAATATGGGTTTCCTCCCACGAAGCGCTTGGTTTACGTCGCTAGCTTAACGTGAATCTTCGAATCAAGTTGTTGATAGAATGGCGCTCATCACCTCGCGGTTAGCAGTATCTCCATAGTAATGCTTCAATCTCTGCCCATTCACCTTGAACGCTTGATCCAGATGCATATGAAAAATCTCCACTGCTCCATGTGGAAACACAATTTTGACCGTGAATGGTCCTGACCACCTCTACTTAAACTTTCTCGGGAAAAGTTGGAGATGAGAGTTTTACAATTGAACCTTCTGACCGGGCACAAAAGACTTGCGCACTAATCTCTAATTATGCAATCTCTTGAATTTGTACACTTTGTTATTCTCATAAGCCTGTAGTCAAAACTCCTCGAGTTCATTAAGTTGAAGCATTCTTTCTCTCTAGCAGCTTCCATGTCAAGATTTAGCTTCTTCAAAGCCCAATATGTTTTATGCTCTAACTCCGCAGGCAAATGACACTCTTTCCCATACACCAACTGGAAAGAAGACATACTAAGAGGAGTCTTGAATGTTGTTCTATATGCCCAAACAGCTTCATCTGGCTTCAAAGACCAATATGTTCTTGATGGACTCACCACCTTCTCCAAGATACGTTTAATCTCCCGATTAGACACTTCAGTTTTCTCAATAGTTTGAGGATGGTAGGCTATGGCAATATGATGATTCATGTGATACTTCTCCATCAATGTAGTGAACTTGTGATTGCAGAAATGTGATCCCTCATCACTGATTATAACCCTTGAAGTACCGAATCGCGTGAATAGCTGCTTATGAAGGAAGTTAATCACTACCTTAGCATCATTGGTTGGTAAAGCTTTCACCTCGACCTATTTGGACACATAATCAACCGCCAACAGAATATACAGATTATTGCATGACGGGACAAATGGCCCCATGAAGTCGATTCCCCAAACATCGAAAATCTCAACTTCGATCATCATGTTAAGAGGCATCGATCACATCTCGAAATGCACTGATGAGCATCCTTAAACAAAGTAGGCCAGAAGAATCCTGCTTGAAGGATACAAGCTGATGTCTTCTCTCCATCATAATGTCCACCATACACAGTAGAATGACAGTCGCGCAAGATTCCCTTCGTCTCACTATACAAAATGCATCACCAAATAATCTGGCCAGCTCCATGTCTAAACAAGAACGGCTCAAACCATCGATACCATTTTGCCTGATGTAGAAACTTCCTCCTTTGAGCATACAAGAGTTCTGGGGGAATAATATTACTCACAAGATAGTTCATAATATCTGCAAATCACGGTTCTTCTTCTTTCACCCCAAAAAGTTGCTCATCGGGAAAAGATTTATTGATCAACGTCTTATCCCCCGAAGTTTTACCTTGAACTTCCAAACGTGATAGATGATCTGCTACCTGATTCTCTGTACCTTTCTGATCCTTGATTTCTAGCTCGAATTACTGAAGTAAGAGAATCCATCGAATCAAGCAAGGTTTTGAATCTTTCTTCAAGACCAGATAGCGAATAGCAGTATGATCATTATAACATCTCACCTTTGTCCCAAGCAAATAAGATCGAAATTTCTCAAAACCATAGACAATTGCCAGCAACTCCTTCTCTATAGTAGTGTAATTCAGTTGAGAATCATCAAGGGTCTTACCAGCATAGTAAACCATATAGAAAATATTCTGCTTCCTCTGGCCAAAAACTGCTCCAACTGCATAGTCACTAGCATCACACATCATCTCGAATGGCTCATTCCAATCAGCTGCAATAATCACAGGTTATGTAGTTAAACTCTTTTTTAATCTCTCAAAAGCAGCTAGACATTCTTCATCGAATTTGAAGGGAACATCCTTTTCTAGCAAATTGCACAAAGGATTAGAGATTTTGAAGATATCTTTGATGAATTGCCGATAAAAACCCGCATGACCAAGAAAACTGCGGACTCCTTTAACTGATATTGGCGGAGGTAGATTTTCGATGACCCCCACCTTGGCCTTATCCACCTGAAGACCCTTGCTAGATATTTTGTGCCCAAGTATAATACCTTGTTGCACCTCGAAGTGACATTTTTTCCAATTGAGCTCCAGATTGGTCTCAACACATCTTTTCAGCACCAACCCAAGATTGTGCAAGCATTCGTCATAAGAAGTCCCGAACATGGAGAAGTCATCCATGAATACCTCCACATGAGTGCCAATCATATCTAAGAAAATGGCCATCATGCATCTCTGAAA
The DNA here is from genome assembly GCF_009905375.1 of Apium graveolens. Classification (NCBI taxonomy): domain Eukaryota; kingdom Viridiplantae; phylum Streptophyta; class Magnoliopsida; order Apiales; family Apiaceae; genus Apium; species Apium graveolens. Next base: position 13,501,644 of record NC_133652.1, read on the forward strand.
AGTAGCAGGTGCACCACAAAGTCCGAAAGAGACTCGACGAAAAGCAAAAGTGCCAAATGGACAAGTAAACGTGGTTTTCTCTTGATCTTCTGGAGCAATGCAAATCTGATTATATCCCAAATATCCATCCAGAAGATAATAGTACTTGTGGCCAGCCAACATGTCAAGCATCTGATCAATGAATGGAAACGGAAAGTGATCTTTCCTTGTGGCTTTATTTAGATTTCGATAATCCATGCAAACTCACCATCCTGTGACTGTCTGAGTAGGGATGAGCTCATTCTTTTCATTAGAGACAACGAAAATGCCTCCTTTCTTAGGCACACATTGCATCGGACTCACCCATGAACTGTCAGATATGGGATAAATGATTCCTGCATCTAGCCATTTAAGAATTTCTTTCTTCACAACTTCCTTCATGATAGGATTTAGCCTCCTTTATTGCTCAACAGTTGGCTTATTTCCTTCCTCAAGCAGAATTTTATGCATGCAATAAGAAGGGTTGATTCCCTTGATATATGTTATAGTCCATCCAATTGCTGATTTAAACTCTCTTAAAATTCTCAAGAGCTTATCTTCATCACTTCCTGAAAGGTCAGATGCAATAATAACAGGCAAAGTAGATGCATCACCTAAAAATGGATACCTCAAGTGGTCAGGCAGTGGTTTGAGCTCAAGTGTGGGGGCTTCTTCAATAGATGGCTTGAGACGCTTCGGAGAATTTTTCATCTCTTCCAATCCAAGAGACTCGAAAGGCAAATCCATCTTTCTCTTCCATGGGAATGTATTCAAATACTGCATTTGCTCTTCCCCTTCTTTATCTTCACTATCGGGATCCCCTGTTAAGGCTCTCTCTAAGGCGTTAGTCCTTAGCAAGTGATCAAGCTCTGAAGTCACTACAGAGTCGACCAACTCCACTTTAAAGTACTCCTCTTCATCAGTGGGGAATTTTATTGCATTGAAGATATTGAACGTGACATCCTAACCTTGAACTCTCATGGTTAATTTGGCCTGTAGCTAAGAATGGTGTTAGGTCCCAATGTGTTTGTAGAAGGGGGGGTTGAATACAAACAGTACCGAATAATCGAATTAAATGCGGAATAAAAAATGTGAAACAAAATTCAAGTTAAATAAAAATATTATTAAACTTGAAAGGTGTTACAACAACTGTATCGATTACAAGGAATTAATCTCAAATTAATTATCACAAATCTAGAATAAATTCGACATGAACTTTTTCTATTTTTGTAATAAAAAAGATTCAAATGCTAAACGCAATTTGAGATTAAGTTCTAGGGATTTTGATCCGCTAGATTGATACACAAGAGCAAGATAAAGATTTCTAGTGGATTGGATTTAACTTTACAATCTAGAAATTTAATCTTGAAGTATGCAGATGAAAAGATGAAATATTTCTTCTTGATTTTCTTTTCTGCCTTGTTTCTTGACTTCTGTATTCTTAATAATAAGTTGCTGCTTCTCTGCTTCTTTTTAAATCAACAAACGAATAGAATTGACTTGGCATGACAATCCTATAGCTGGCAAGACTTTCGGTGAGACAATTGAATGAACTAGCAAGACAATCTGAATGAACTAGCAAGACAATCATCCTCCTAGAGTAACTTTCGGTGTGACAATTGAATATGGCCTAGCATGACAATCGGTATGACAATCCTGATTGTCATGCTAGTTCATTTTCAATTGTCTTGCTGATTTAATGCTTGAATTTAATCCAATTAAACTTCTGAAAATTCCTAAAATTAATTCAGAATTAATTAATCAATTAATTCAATTAATAAATAAATTATTCTTTGCAGATATAATTTATTTTCTTAATTAAATTAGATGAATTAATTAATTAATAGAGAATTAATTCTAGTCTTGAGCAGCAACCATTCTTCTGCAAATCTTCTGAAAATCACTGAAAATTATGAATCAATTCCACCACTTCAACGTTGACACTCGATGTACTGTCTGGTTCATGAGTGACTAACTTCCGTGACGTTTCTTCATGTCTTGACTCTGACACTTTGATTTTCTTCAGATTAAATCCTTGTAATTAATGATACTCTGACGAGATCTCTGTCACTTGATTAAATCCACGATCTTGATTTATATCACTGAGGCATGATCAACTTCTTGAACTTCTTCCAGTGAATTAACTCCTCAAGTCTGTAGATGAACATTGTCTCTGAATCCTTTGACAGATATTACTTTGCGAGATCTCTCTGACGGTCGATCCACTATTTACTTATTACATTCTTATTTGAGTTAGGTTGAATCCTCGAATATACAAATAGGCTATGACATATGACTTACAATCTCCCCCTATTTGTTTGTTAGACAATAACACACAAATACCTAGAGGATAACTCAACTAACAAATAAGAAAAAGATATAAACATACATGCAAAGTAAATAGCAGAAAAGTTCTGGATGAGATTTAACATTTTCCAGATTCCAAGTAGATGTTCCTCTAGACTGAACATATCTTCAAGTAGTTCCATCTTCATTTGTACAACCACATTTCCTGTTGAGAAGCCCATATCTCTTGCTTCTCCCCCTATGAGAATCAACTGATTAAAGAAGATCACCTTCGTTTTACCACCTCTCCCGTACAATAGGATCCGCAGATAAAAACCAATGGTTCTCCTCTAACAGCTTCTTCCCTTATCAGAAAATCACCTTGTGTTTACCACCTCTCCCGTACAATAGGATCCGTAGTTAAAAACAACAATGGTGTGGTGTAGTGTACATTTTTAGGATCTTTTTCTTCCTCCCTGCTATTTCTCCCCCTTAGTTGAGGAATCCTCCAAACTATTACTTAAGCTTTTATCTCCCCCTTAAAGAAGGAATGTATGCCGTCGTCTGAAGGAGTTCTCATATTTCACTTGGTTGGAAAAGAAATAACAAGTAGTTTCTTTTTCTTCCTCACTGTGAGTGTGTGATTGTGTTTTAGTGTACCTCACATGTGTTTCACTCTTCTCTCCACTCGTGTTTACACTCAATCTCACAAGTGTATCACTCTTCTCTCATAGCTCCATAATCCAGCTGTACCTGCAAGGAAAATCACCTTAGCCATCCTTAAGGAGGTCACAGGTGGTGCAATGGGAGTTCACAAATCCCCATCCTTGTTAAACTCGTCAGATGAATCTGAGTCATAATTTACAAGTTGCTAGTTTCCCTTTTAGGGTTCCAGATTTGAATTCTGGGAAGGTAAACAATGATCCAACGAATTTAGCATAAAGATCAAGGTTCCCTTCTAATGTCTGTGAAGACATTTCCTTGTGACTCATCAGGTAATATCTAAATCATTGTCAACAAGTTGCCGATCTGCGCCTATGTCAGATCCACTATCCGCAGATGCATCCAGGGGATTTAAGCCTGGGGAGGTAGACACTGACCACTGACATATGGCTTTTGGATCAGTATCCTCTCCTAACACCTGTAAAGGCAATTGGTCCACTAACGAACCTTGAACAATCGAATCTGACCTTAAAATGGTCGAAACTCTTGTTTCCGTCAACTCATCCTTTGTGTGTGTAACCTCTCCTTGTGCATCAAGAATTGTTTATGTTTGAAGTGGTGACACTACATCGGATACCTTGGCCGACAGGCAAAATTCAATAGACTCACCCTGTTGAGAGAATGAATCTAGTAACTGTTTTTGTGCCTTTTCAGCCATTACATCTTTTTGAGAAGATGTATGGGGGCTAGCAGTTGTCTCGGTTTAAATACTACTCATCTATGTAGGAGACAGAGCTACTGGGTTGACTACAGAACCTTCCTTATGTGGTGCACTAGGCACTATCTCCCTCACGCTCATTCATACTACTTTTAGTGGTAAAAGAGTGTTGGTTGGTTCTGTTTTTGTGTTTGTCTTTACAGTCTGGGATAGACGTTGTGGGTTTTCAACCTCATGACTGTCAATGAAAGAAAGTCATTGGAGACTGAACCTGTATCATAGAACATATGGTAATAGAGAGAAAATGATTTACAATAGTGATTTCAAAAGATTTTACATGAAATAAGAAATCACTAATGTAGAAAGAAGTTTAATTTTTGTTTTTCAAAATGAATGAGTTTTTGATAAAACATTGATCACTTAGGGTAAAGTCTAAGTAATTCTCATTCATGTCAAAAGCTTACAAATATCTGCAACATAATGTTAACAACATATCATTGACCGATACTTGTCAAGTACTTTAGATACTAATTGTTATGTTGCATAATCAATATACCACTGCACATATAAAACAATATGATTGTGCTTAGTGATAAGATAGTTATTAATATGACAACTCTACTTATTCATATAAAACTGTAGCTGTAGTTAGAGTGCCATACCATGTCGTTGACGATTGCTTGAGCAGTATACTAGTTCATACCAACCTGAAGTGAGATTGTGAAGAAGAGATTGCATAGTCCAATAGATCTGCAGCTGCAAAGTCCATGAACTGTGGTGCATTGACTTCCTCTTTTGATTCACCAATCAGGAGTACACTTGTACACATCTTACTAGAGTACAATTCCAAGTGTAATGTGCAGCAGGTGCCTGATATGTCGTAATATTCTCAAGTCTCGTCACTGGTGCTATATGTTGGATACTGCTTCCTGATAATAACCTAGCACAATATACAAAATTACAATGATAACATTCCCAGCTTGCAAACAGCCATATCCCTCAGATAAACCTTTGCTGTTATCTCCAAAGGTAACCAGGGGGCCAGCTTTCTCAATCCTCATTTGATAGCAGGGCTCTATCTCCGGTCATATGTCTTGATGATCCACTGTCAAGAATCCATACTACCGGTTACACCTGTTTAATGCCCTGCACTTCAAATGGATTAGACCTGCTTCGGAACCCAAACTTGGTTGGGCCCGGCATACTTGTAGAATTGTCCTTTGTCAGGCAAAACAACATTTTTAATTTTAAGGATCTCAACATCCTCAATGACTGAACATTTGACCTTGTAAACAGCCTTAACAAATTTCTGTTTAAGCTTAGGCACAAATGTCTCCTTTCTAGCCTTAGAAGGACTAGCAGTCTTAGACCTATCATGCTTCTTGTTATTCACATACTGACGAGGAGTAGTCTTATCATTAGACACATGCTTACCATTAAAATAAGCATACATCATATTAAAAGCACAAGACATACAATTAGCAACACCTCATGCTTTATGAGAGTGATTAACAGCAGGCAATTTATGCATGGTAGACATGGCATTATTGTTATCCAACTCATGTGTGTCTGAGTTAGTCTCAGTTGCTTTCACAACTTTGACTGGAACTTTCGACTCACTTGACTTGGAAACAATCTTCTCATTAGCAAGATCTTCAGCACGTATTTCTTCTTGAATAACAGAAGAGGTCGCATCAAATGGTTCAGCAATTGATGCTTTATAGAGGGGTTCATCAACACCCTTAAGCATATGTGGTACTTCCCTCCCTTTAGCACAGACATGAGGAGGGGAGTTTATGCCTAATTCTCCAATAGCAGCATTGTAATCATAACCTATTCCAGATGTTTGATTAACAGCTTGCTTACTGTAGAACTCTTTAGCCTTCGAACAAGAATTGAAGTAGGCTCTAACCTTAGTCTCAAGACCGGTGATCTTGTCTTTGAGAATAGTTTCGAGTTTTCTATAACAGTCAACTCTATTCTCTAGAAATGATACCTGTTCTTTTAATTTGTCTTGATTAATATGCACAAGTCTTAATTCATTGACCTCTCTCTCAAGGTCTGTGATCTTTAAACTTAACAGTTCATTATCACGACGTGCACAATCTAAGTTACCTCTTAGATGATAAACCATTTCAGCATCAGAAAGTTTTACCTCTATTCTTGACGATGAAGCTTTTCCATCAATAGCCATAAGAGCAAGATTTCCTTCATCTTCATCTTCACTGTCAGTATCATCCCAGCTTCTTCCCTTTGCCAGATAAGCCCTTTCAGAGTTCTTTCTTACTTGCTTTGGCTTCCTACATTCTGTGGCAAAGTGTCCCAACTCATTGCAGTTATAGCATCTAATGGTGCTTCGATCAACCATCCCTGTTTTGTACCCACCACTGCTGGTGTTAGAGGATGAAGATCCACCTTTCTGGAATTTGTTGTAGTTGGACTTGTACTTAAGCTTGGGATTCCTCTTGAATCTGATATGGGAGAATCTCTTGACAATTTGGGCCATTGACTCGTCTTCCAATTGCTCCAGCTCTTCCAAGGAATAAAAATCATCACTTGATTGATTTGTAGTAGGAGGATCATATTCTGCTACTAACTCATTTTCCTCACCCTTGGAAAACTGTACCATTCTTTCTAACTGTTGAGATTGTTGTTGTTGTTGACCTTCAGCTACAAGTGCAGTAGATGTGCTGACCATTCTATCCTTCCCGTAGACTTCCTTCTGTTGAATCTGCTCCAACTCATAGGTTTTTAACACTCCATAGAGCCTGTCCAAAGAAATCTCACTCAGATCTCTAGCTTCTCTAATGGCAGTGATTCTATGTTCAAGATGAGCTGGCAGTGTTAAAAGGAACTTTTTGTTGACCTCCCTGATTGAATAATACTTTCCATTGATGTTCAGGTTGTTGATCAACGTATTGTACCTCTCAAACACTTCAGTAATTCCTTCTCCTGGATTTGATTTGAAATGTTCATATTCAGAGGTTAGGATTTCCAACTTGTTCTCCCTAACTTCCTCTGTGCCTTCATTAATCACCTCAATAGTTTCCCACATGTGTTTGGAATTTTTACAGTTCATCACATGTCTGTTCATCAAGGGATCAAGGGAATCAATTAATATTAATTGAAGGCTGGCATCCAAGGAGGCTTCTTCCTTCTCAGCAGGAGTAAAATCTTCAGGCTCTTTTGGATAGGTTCTAGCTTCAGTAGTCACCACACCATCTATTATTACCTCCGGTTCAATAACCATCGGAGTTTTTATACCCTTCTTTAACAAGTTTGAATATTTGGGATTTGCAACTTGTAAAAATAATAGCATCTTCTTCTTCCACATGATATAATTCTCTTTATCAAATTGTGGAATTTTAACGGTTCTAACTTTATGTGAAGTCATTATGAATTTTTGAATAAATAAAAATTCAAGGAGTTGAAAAATCACAAAAGTCTAGGATCTTGATTTGTTCGTTAATCAGAAGGCTCTGATACCAATTGTTAGGTCCCAATGTGTTTGTAGAAGGGGGGGTTGAATACAAACAGTACCGAATAATCGAATTAAATGCGGAATAAAAAATGTGAAACAAAATTCAAGTTAAATAAAAATATTATTAAACTTGAAAGGTGTTACAACAACTGTATCGATTACAAGGAATTAATCTCAAATTAATTATCACAAATCTAGAATAAATTCGACATGAACTTTTTCTATTTTTGTAATAAAAAAGATTCAAATGCTAAACGCAATTTGAGATTAAGTTCTAGGGATTTTGATCCGCTAGATTGATACACAAGAGCAAGATAAAGATTTCTAGTGGATTGGATTTAACTTTACAATCTAGAAATTTAATCTTGAAGTATGCAGATGAAAAGATGAAATATTTCTTCTTGATTTTCTTTTCTGCCTTGTTTCTTGACTTCTGTATTCTTAATAATAAGTTGCTGCTTCTCTGCTTCTTTTTAAATCAACAAACGAATAGAATTGACTTGGCATGACAATCCTATAGCTGGCAAGACTTTCGGTGAGACAATTGAATGAACTAGCAAGACAATCTGAATGAACTAGCAAGACAATCATCCTCCTAGAGTAACTTTCGGTGTGACAATTGAATATGGCCTAGCATGACAATCGGTATGACAATCCTGATTGTCATGCTAGTTCATTTTCAATTGTCTTGCTGATTTAATGCTTGAATTTAATCCAATTAAACTTCTGAAAATTCCTAAAATTAATTCAGAATTAATTAATCAATTAATTCAATTAATAAATAAATTATTCTTTGCAGATATAATTTATTTTCTTAATTAAATTAGATGAATTAATTAATTAATAGAGAATTAATTCTAGTCTTGAGCAGCAACCATTCTTCTGCAAATCTTCTGAAAATCACTGAAAATTATGAATCAATTCCACCACTTCAACGTTGACACTCGATGTACTGTCTGGTTCATGAGTGACTAACTTCCGTGACGTTTCTTCATGTCTTGACTCTGACACTTTGATTTTCTTCAGATTAAATCCTTGTAATTAATGATACTCTGACGAGATCTCTGTCACTTGATTAAATCCACGATCTTGATTTATATCACTGAGGCATGATCAACTTCTTGAACTTCTTCCAGTGAATTAACTCCTCAAGTCTGTAGATGAACATTGTCTCTGAATCCTTTGACAGATATTACTTTGCGAGATCTCTCTTACGGTCGATCCACTATTTACTTATTACATTCTTATTTGAGTTGAGTTGAATCCTCGAATATACAAATAGGCTATGACATATGACTTACAAATGGTCTTCCCAAGATAATTGGAATCTTCTTATCCTCCTCAAAGTCTAGAATGACAAAATCAGCTGGGAAGATGAGTTTATCCACCTTAACCAATAAATCCTCCACTACTCTTCGCGGATAAGTGATGGAACGATCAGCCAGTTGCAAAGACATGTTCACAGGTTTTGGATCAGGTAGTCCAAGTTTCTTGAAAACAGACAAGGGCATTAGATTGATGCTAGCTCCCAAGTCACACAAACACTTTTTGAACAACAGATTTCCAATGGTGCAAGGTATTGTGAAGCTTCATGGATCTTTAAGCTTATGAGGTAGTTTATATTACAGCACAACATTGCACTCTTCCGTTAGAGCAACGGTTTCCACCTCCTCGAGTTTTAGCTTCTGAGATAGAATACCCTTCATAAACTTAGCATAGCTTGACATCTGTTCTAGAGCTTCAGCAAAAGGTATGTTAATGTGCAACTTTTGAAAACCTCCAAAAACTTGGCAAATTGCTTATCAAACTTCTGCTTCTGAAGTCTTTTAAGATATGGCGGAGGTGGGTAGACCTGTTTATCCCCCGTATTACCCTCAGGAGGTTTTCTTTCAATAGCTTTCTTCTTCAGCTCCACCTCGACATCCTTCTGCAAAACTTTTTCAGCTACCAATCTTATTTTCTGAAATTGGAAAAGGTGCAAATGCACCTGTATTATGAACATAATCTTCAGAATCTTTATCTTGCTGAATTTGGGGGCTCGTGACCTTTCCAGACCTCAATGTAATTGCCTTTAACTGCTCCTTGACCTCTGAAAGTTGCTCACAAACTGAGCTGATTCACTAGATATAGCACACTGCTCAGTTTCATGCGCACATGCACAAAGCTCACAGACACTAATGATCTGATTAACTCCATAGTTAGCTAAAGAATCCACTTTAATCGTTAACGCCTTTAGCTGGGCAGCTATAGCCGTAGCAGTATCCACCTCCAGAATTCCTGCTACCTTGCCTTGAGGTAGTCTCTGAGTTGGGTTATGATATTCATTAGCAGCCATCAATTCAATTAGCTCATAAGCTTCATCATAGCTCTTAACCTATAATGCTCCACCTAATGCTGCATCGAGCATGGGTCCGGACTGTGCTCCTAACCCATTATACAAGAAATAGATGATCATCCAGTCAGGCATGCCATGATGAGGACACTTTCTAAGCATCTCCTTGTAGCGCTCCCAAGTTTCACATAAAGATTCTCCCAATTGCTGCGCAAATTGAGTAAGAGTGTTCCTGATTGCAGCTGTCTTCGCCATATGGGAGAATTTAGTAAGAAACTTCTGAGCAAGATCCTCCCAAGTAGTGATAGATACTGGTGGTAAAGAATGCAACCAACACTTAGCTTTATCCTGCAGTGAGAATGGGAAAAGCCTCAGCTTCACAGCTTCTTCAAAAACATTGTTGAACTTGAACGTGTCGCAGATTTTGATAAAATATCTAATGTGCATGTTGGGATCTTCTGTTGGAGAACCCCCAAACTGGACTGAATTCTACACCATCTGAATCGTGCTAGACTTGATTTCAAAAGTATTAGCCGCAATGGCTGGTCTGACAATGCTAGACTGAATGTCATTGATCTTCGGTTGAGAATAATCCATCAAAACCTTCAGATTCGCTGCTGGTTCTTGAAGGGTTTTTAGCACATAAACGCAACGAAAACGTAAATTTAAATCTTAAAGAAAAAAAAAAAAAAACCCTCTGCAGGATCCATGCGAAAAATAATATTTAATTCGTAGTTCAGTATGTTTACCTTAAGAAGTTTTACGTTGATGGAAAGATGGAGGTCTTTAATAGCGATCCAAGAACAATGAACGGAAATCCCTAGCAGCTGCTCCTCAAGTGTGAAGCACTCCACCGGTATCCACCAAGAGTACAATGTGATGGAGGAGGAAGAGGTTGAGAGAATTAGTTGTCTCCCTCTTGTTCTACTTTAGAATTAGGGTTAATTATTTGGGTTGAGGCAAATAGGGTTTATAATAGTATATTTATAGGCAAAACTTTCAGCTGAAAATTTTCCATAAAATATTGTTATTATTAACCCTTTAATTGATTATTCTTATTAACCAACTAACTAATAATTAAAACACCTTTTAATCATTAATCCCTTTTCTAAACACTTTAGAAAAATAATATTCTCACTTGATTTAATTTCCAAAATTAAACTCTTAATTAATAATATTAAGAATTAATTAAATCTCATTTAATCAATTATTAAATCTGCTAATTAATTATTTATTTCACAAATAAATAATTATCAGCCATTATTAATTAATTTCTCCACCATTAAATCATTCTCTTTTATGGTGTGACCCTGTAGGTTCAATATTAAGCCAGTAGTAGAAATAAATAATAATAAAACTATTTTATCATTATTTATATAAATTCTCTAATTCATTAAATATGATTACTTAATAAATTAATCATATTTATTCTACATCGTGAGGGATACTTCTCAGCATATCGCGACTATCCGGATAATACGAATTCACTGTTTAGAATACCAAGAACATATTCAGTGAGTAGTTACCGTACAATCAATTCTTTCTGCCCTGCAATGTCAAGATTAAATACAAGGCATGGAACTTGTGTCAAGCCTATCTTATTTAATCATTTGCTTTCCCATTCACAATGCTTAGTTCTATTTAATGTAAATTAGAAACTCCTTTCTAATTTCATTCACTCTGGCCAGAGATTCCTTAACTAGTATAAGTTGATCAGCATTGAACATTCTATTCCTTCACTGGAAGGGGTAGATCATTTATTGATCATACACTATCTTCGTGTACAAATTCCTATACCCTGTAGAGCCCTTATAATTGTCCCTGGAGACTAAGAACTAAACCAAAGCATAGTTCAGTGTACACAAGATGACTATGATGACCTCAAGTCTAAGGATACTTGTACAACTATCACTATGTGAACAACTACTGACACGTGAGTGAACTCCATCAGTTGTTCAGCTGTATGAGTCATGTTCAGTGAACTTATTCTATAATAAGCACATACATACTAGCTATAGTGTCACCACACAAATGTCTATGAGAAGAGACATCCTTCATAATGAAACAAGCATGGTATGTACCGATCTTTGCGGATTACTA